>NC_136497.1:49985600-50000600 GCF_053919585.1 Euprymna scolopes
TCCAAGAACAAGAAAAAACCAGCACAATTCTGCTGTGAGAGAACATCAATCGCATGAAAATATAAATTAAAAAAAAATTCTTACAATCATTCACAAAGTCTCATCTCACCAATAAAATGTTACAAATAACAAAAACATAGATTCGTGGAAACCCAAAATTGTCCACGTCAGCACATTTTGAGGTCTGGTTACATAACATTTGACCACCTCACTGAATCTCAAAAATAAAAAAAAATTTTAAAATCACAGTCGTTTACAAAAAATACATAGACATTTACAATTAAAATACATAGTCGTTTCCAAAAACAAAAAAAAAACGACTCACTTTAAATTTTCAGACAATCCTTCAAAAACAAAAATTCAACACAAAATAACAATCGATGGAAACTAAATTTGTCCACGTCACCCAACACTTGTGGTTTTCTGAAAAAAAAAATCACCTTTTACTTATCCGAGTGACTTTTATTATGGCCTTTTCTGCCATTTTATCTACTGCCACTTACGCCACGTCAGGAGAACTCAAATTGCTCCCTGACGCTGGACAGAAACACATTTCGCTTTGCTATATTGGAAAAAAAAAATTTTCCAGGTCGGTAACCGCGACTGCCTTTCAGGGCATATAGCTCAGCGAAAAATATCGGGATTCCATCCATGGATTTTTCCATGTTGATCCTACTCGAAATCACAGAATCCCATCACCCTGACAACACTTGTGTTTTTTTTCTTTTTTTTTAATCTAAAAAAAAAACATACATTTTAACATTTCATAAAACAGTTTACATACAATAACATTTTTCCACACCAGAAAAAGAAATTCTCACGAAAAAACCCCGTACAATTAGAGAAAAAAACAATTACACATTAGCAGAAAGTATCCATTGTTTCTTCACAAACAAACAAAAAATACACATTGTCTTTTCCTAAAACTACGCAACGCTTTTACAATTTTGCAACATTTTAACTTTATAAATGTTTAACCTATAAATTCATAAATATTTGATTGATGTGTTTCTCGCAACGGTGACAGTCATCTCATTCACCTCTGTAACTAAAGTTTATGTGTTCTATTTCTTCTTTTTTTCTTCTTTTTGTTTTTATCAGTATGTCGATTTAGCTATCTGTTTTTTTTTCTTATTTCTCTTAATTTATCAAATAATATAACTATACATAATTTTAATGTGTCTTTTTTCCGTTGTCTCTCTATATATTTGTTTCACCGCTGTTCAATGAAAGGACCCTACGTTGTTGTTTTTTTTTTTAACTGACCGTATATCTTTTATCATTCATTACGGAATATCTGCCCTTTTTTTAAATATTTTCTTGTAAACTTTAGTTTTCTGTGTGCGTGTGTGTTCAAATTTTTTCTTTTCTTTTTTTGTTCGCATTTCTGTGATCGTGTAATGTTTTTTTTTTCGTGGTATTATTTATTTATTTTTTTTAATTATCTTGGACCCTTTTAAAACGTTGTGTTTTTTTTTTTTTTTTTTTAATTTTCCGTGGCAACCGAAGTTCTTTTTTTTCTTTTTTTTTTTAAACCGACCCTTGCTGGTTTGTCTGGTGGCTTACGGCTCCAAATTGAGTGTTGTTACGTTGTTGCTCTATAATAAAGGGTTGAGTGTTTGTTGCGTCATCTCTAATTATGGATTAGAAGAGATGACGTGTTACATTATATATTTATGTATCATAAAGGGAATCGGGTGTGAGTGACATGTATTTTCAGAACCTACTTCTGCTTCTTCGATGTTGGACCATCTGGAATTTCTCGTCCTGGAGGGAGACTTGATACCTGTTTTTGGATGACGATTAAACCACTCCAAGACAAGGAATTAGTTCTCTAGTTTATTTCACTTTTCCCAGATGTCCTGCAGAAGAATATATATATATATGTATGTATATATATATGTATGTATATATATATGTATGGATATATATATATGTATGTATATATATGTATGTATATATATATAAGTGTATGTATATATATAAATGTGTATATATATGTATATAAATGTATATATATATATAAATGTGTATATATATAAATGTATGTATATAAATGTGTGTATATATATATATATATGAATATATAAATATAAATGTATATATATATATAAATGTAGGTGTATAAATGTGTGTATATATACATAAATATATATATATAAATATATATATAAATAATGTATATATATAAATGTATATATATAGTATATATATAAATGCATATATTTATAGTATATATATAAATATATATATATAAATGTATATATATAAATGTATATATATAAATGTATATATATATGTATATATATATGTATATATATATAAATGTATCTATATATATGTATATATATATATATATAAATGTATATGTATATGGGTTTGTATTACTGTACACATAGATTCGAAAAAGTTGTCAAAAAACAAATATATAACAAATAAATGTTATCAAAGGCAAGATAAATTACTTTTCTACCAAACTGGATATAATTTTCGTGTTTTTATTATATGTAACATTATACCGTAGTTGGAAATCTTGTGAAGTAGACACTTATGCCATACCTTGTCGAAGGTTTTTGATATGTCAAGAGCAATTGCCCTAGAAAGGAAGCCTTTGTCAAGAGATTCACTAATCCCGTGGGATATAACCGCCAGCACATCTGCGGTAGATCTTACAGAGTGGAAACCCTATATATATATATATAAATATGTATATATAAATGTATATATATATATATATATATAAATATGTATATATAAATGTATATATATATATAAATGTATGTATATATATAAATGTATATATATATGAATGTATATATATATGAATGTATATATATATATAAATGTATATATATATATAAATGTATATATATAAAGGTATATATATAAATTTATATATATATATATAAATGTATATATATATATATATATAAATGTATAGATATAAATGTATATATATAAATGTATATATATACAAATGTATATGTATAAATGTATATATATAAATGTATATATATAAATGTATATACATAAATGTATATATGTATATATATAAATGTATATATATAAATATATATATAAATTTATATATATATAAATATATATATAGATGAATATACATCTATATATATTTATGTATGTATATATATATAGATGTATATATATATATAGATGTATATATATATAGATGTATGTATATATATAGATATATGTATATAAATATAGATGTATATATATATATAGATGTATGTATATATATAGATGCATGTATATATAGATGTATGGATGTATATATATATGTATGTATATATATAGATGTATGTATATATGTATATATATAGATGTAAGTATATATATATATATATATATAGATGTATGTATATATATAGATGTAAGTATATAGATGTATGTATATATAAATGTATATATATATATAAATGCATATATATATAAATGTGTATATATAAATGTATCTCTATATATATAAATGTACATATATATAAATTTGTATATATAAATGTATCTCTCTATATATATAAATGTAAATATAAATGCATGTATATATATAGATAAATGTATATATATATAAATGTATATATAACTACTTAATTTACTCACATAAAATTACCATACGAAAGCATAGATTTATGCGTAACCTTTAGGTATTTACTTCAAAAGTGCTCAATACGTAGGTAAAGCTAGTTAGTAATTTATAAAGTATATATTGCGATTAAGCTTAATCGCTATATATATTTTATAAATTACTTAATGTATATATATATATATGTATATATATATATATATATATATATATATATATATATATATATATATATATATATATGTACTAGCTGTACCCGGCCACGCGTTGCTGTGGCTCAGTTTGTTAAAATGGAGCACATTCCTCAAGAAAAATTGCATTTTGTTCGTTTATTTACTTTTATTATATTTTGCAATTTTTTTTATCAATAAAAGTTATTTTTTCGCCCAAAAACAGAATTATTTTTTACCATAAATTGTTTGGTGAGATTTCTTTTTTCAAGAAAACTTTCACTTTTTTTTAAAAAGAAATTTGGCAGTAAACGTTTCGCTTGAAAACGGATTTTTTATCATAAAAATAACAGATGAATGCTTTACATGAACACTGTAAATAGCTAGGTGAATGTAGAGAAAAGTTTGATTCTTTTTTTCAAGAGAATGTACAAATTATATTTTTAACAGATGTTGAGAAAATAAACAGAAAAATACTTCCATCATTAATTATGCAAAAAAATTAATAATATGTTGATTTAGTGTTTCAACATTATGCTTATAAATTACGATAAAACATGCTGTGTATGCACTGTTTTACGGTTGTTTTAAAAATGGAACGGAAGCTTAAATTTCGCTACATTTTAATCTTTCTTAATTTTTTAATTGTGCCCCCAAACGAATATAATCAAAATAGTAACATTCAACAATTATACTTTATGTATATAAAACACAAAATATTAAAAAAAAAAAAAAAAAAGAAGTTAATAACGAAAGTGAAATACTTCCATTTTAAACGAAAAAGTCAGTTTCGTATATCTTTTTCTTATTTTTTCATAAGTCCAGCTTACCATTCACATTGGAAATGTCGACATTTATAGGTTGTCGGGTACGTTTACACCGAATAAACACTCCAATCTACCCATCTTAAGAACGGCTTTCGGAATAGACACCCCTAACCTTGTCAGCATACCCGAAAAGCTATAAAAGTTGACGTGTCGAATGTGAACGATGAGTTGGACGTAATGTAAAAATGTAACGAATTTAAAAGAGAACGAAATTCAAATTTCCGTTCCATTTTTACAACAACCGTAAAGCAGAGCATTCTATGCAAATTTTACATAACTTACTGTATTAGTGCTATTTTATTAAGCAAAAAAAAAAAAATATTTAGGTTTGGCTATAAATTCCTAAACTCATTTCACCCTAAATAATGTAGGTGACTGAAATAGGAATCTAATTGAATCTTTAATTTCCTGAATAGTATGCGAGAAATTCATTTTTCTTCGAGTTATATCGAATTCATTAATACGGGCTTTAGGGACTTTTTTTCCTAATGTTCCTGTAAAAATTATTTTTATTGTTACAAATTACGATGCTTTATTTATATAAAAAAGCAAAAATAAATTCTTGCATTTTTTATTTACTACTGAAAACCATAACTTTAGTAAAGGTATTTTTGTGTAAACAAAATAAAACATTTTCACTAAGAGTAACGTAAAAATAATAGGTACATTATATTCTGCGATCATTATTTGATAAATACTGAAATTTTCATTAAAATTGGTTAATTTCCTGATTTTTGGTGAATTTTTAAGTAAAGGGAGGGGTCAAAATGTTTATACACTTTGAGCGTCGGCATTCATTTTGTCTATATTTACCATTTTTCGATGAATATTTGATAGGAAAGTGTGGGGGTCGTCAGGCCTTTTTAGGAACTAACTTCCTCCACAAATAAATAAAAATAAAAAGAAGAAGACTTACATGCAAAACAAACGGAGGTTTATTCGCAGAAACCAACCATTAACAAATAAAGTATAATTCTCTTTCATGAGTTTAGAAGTCCTTTTTAAGTGTTCGTATATAAAAAAAGGAGAATGTCTTTTTTTGTTGAACTGTTCATATGTTAAAACATGTTAAGAGAGGCAATAGGCAATGTTCGCCTGTGAAATTGTATGAAGCGCGCGGAGCGGTTAAAATGGAAGAGTGATAGTAACACGCGTGGAACGTCCGAATGAGAATGCAGTTAAGAGAGAGATTTGATGTTTGTGTGTGCTTAAATACTATTTGGACCGGCTCCCAGCGAGCTTAAGAAGAAAAGTTTAGAAAAATGTCCTTGGAGAAATCCCATTGGACGGAAACATCACGTGGGGTGCTCTGTACTACGTCCGCTCGTTTTGAGTCGATTTAATATATAAGGCCACGCCGGAATTTGCATGGGAGTTATTTTTTTATTTTTCACGCGCCAACATAATCATAATCATACTGTGCGCCTAAATTGTATTTATTTTTATAACAATTTTTAATCCGTATCTTAACCGTGTCAACTGGCACAAAAGCGACCACGTGCGGTTAATTTAAATTAAATTTCAATCACATGGTTACATTATCAATAATCATGTGATTAAATCCATTGAAAATTTACCGATATTTTAAACATATTCTGTGTAGTGGTGAGACCAAAATATCCTTTTAGTGATATTACATGCAGTGTTGGCAAAAAAAAAAAAAAAACCCGCGAGATCAGGAGAAAGAAATCTCCAGAAAATCGGTAGATTTTTAACTTTTATCGTCTGAAATTTTCAAAAATCGCTAATTCCCCCCCCCAAAAAAAACCCCATATTTTAACTTCCGACCATAACATGTTCAGTGTTTTCTCACTATATGTTTCGGGAATTATATTGAAGCGGTTAGCTTCCCAGAAGGCTTACATATTTTATCAGCTAGTTTTATCTGTTTTTTTTTCAGAGAGGGTATTTTTTTTTTTTTTGCAAGAAACAAATCATAAAATCAAACTTTTTATAATAAAAGTTAAATTGAAATATACTGCAAATTAAACATCACAATAATGGTGCAACATATTCTGAAATTAGAAAAATAAAAAAACAAAAAAAACTTTGTTTTAGCATGCTAAAAGTATTTAGGTTGGTAGATAATTAAATTCTACTGTATTAGTATGAGGTTTTTTTTTTTTGCTGTTGTTTCTTGCTTTTTACAATTTTCGACTAAATACTTCTTAATTAAGCGTGGTTGCTTAGATTGTATTTTAAACTACACTTTGGAGGTTGGAATGCCCCCCCTCCCACATAAATGTACTTGGAAAAATCGATTTTATAGCGAGATTTAAGAATGGTTAGCCGAAAAAAAAGGTGAAAAACAAAACAAATAATCAATAAATAATTGTTACCAAAGGCAATAAATGGTACTTTTTTTTACTTACATAAATGAGTTTATTTTATGTTTTAAAGTATTTTTAAGCGCTTTTCTTTATTTTTTTATTTAAATTTCGGGTGTGTGGGTGTAAAATATCTCCAGATTGTCTAGAATTCCCCGCTAGATTGCAAACCAAATCTCCAGATCAAGCAGGAAAACCGCTAAATTGGAAACACTGATCACGTGGCGTGAAGCAGCAATAAATAATTCTCCCTAAATAAAGAAAATGGCCGGTACAAAGAAAACCACCTATTTATTATAGAAAAATAAGTATAATGTTAAAATTAAAAAGAAATATATAAAAACACACATGGATATAGTAAACATATTATACCAAAACATATGTGTATATATATATATATATATATAACTACTTCATTTATTCGCATAAATTTAATATATGAAAGTATAGATTTATGCGTAAACTTTAAGTATTTACTTCAAAAGTGCTCAATACGTAGGTAGAGCTAGTTAGTAATTTATAAAATATATATGGCGATTAAGCTACACTGAATATTCTGCGTTTCATCCAACTATAGGATTCGTCAGGCTTATGCGCGCATAAGCCTGACGAATCCTATAGTTGGATGAAACGCAGAATATTCAGTGTAGCTTAATCGCCATATATATTTTATAAATTACTATATATATATATATATATATATATATATATATATATATATATATATATATACACACACATATATATGTATATATATAAATGTACATATATGTGTATATATATATATAAATGTACATATATGTATATATATGTATATATATATATGCATATATATGTGTATATATGTGTATATATATGTACATATATATGTATATATATATATGTGTATATGCATACATATATGTATATATATGTGTATATGTATATTTATATATATGTATAAATATATGTACATATATATGTATATATGTGTATATATATGTATATATATGTATATATAAATGTATATATATGTATGTATATATATGTATATATATATGTACATATATATGTACATATATATATGTACATATATATGTATATATATATGTACATATATATATGTACATATATATGTATATATATGAACAAATGCTTAATAAAACATGTTAAAAGACATCTTGAAAAAGAGTTAAAAACATATTTAATTTTAAAAAAGGAAGCATATATATATATATGTATATATATATATGTATATATATATGTATATATATATATATGTATGTATATATGTGTATATATGTATATATATATGTATATATAATTTCATTTTAAAAACTGTACAACTGGCGAAACGAACGTCTCTTAATTCTATCTTCTGTGTATTTGGGATTGTTTTACTCTTTTAGTCATGTTGAATTCACCTATTCGTAACAACCATCATCATCGTCATCAGAAATGCTCCTTCATATATATTCTACATGTACGTGTATGTGTACGTGTGTGTGCATATGTATGTACATGCGTGTATGTATGAATGTTTGAGTGTATGTGCATATTGTGATGTGTGTTTGTTCTTGCGTATGTATGTTTGCGTGCATCTGTTTGTATGCATGCTTGTATGTGTACGTGTATATCTTTATTTCGATATGTGTGTGGGGTGGAGAGGACTCCCAACAGCCCTGATAAGGAACCCCCTCTGGGTGAAGCAAATCTCTGATTTAAAAAAAAAATACATAAAGCGGGAGACCAGTACCCGAATTAAGCTGGTCTGCAGTTTGATTTGTTGCTGGCTATCTTGCTCATGCTTGTTGCTGTATCTCAACATTTTGAACCGAGTAAGAGACTTAGCTGTCGTACAAAGTTAAAACTCTGTAACATCATCTTTGTATAGATACTTCCTCAGGCATTTGTCTATAAAAATTGTCCGTGGCGATGGAAAAAGTGTATTGTGTGTATCCCTGAAATGCTGGAGTCATGTAATAATTGATCTGCCATAATTCTATATATGTATGTATGTATGTATGCATGTATGGTAATATATGTACTAGTGTATGTATGTGTATGTATACATATTTGTATATTGATGTATACATGTATGTGTGTATATATTTTTATTTATTTTTTATTTATTGTGTATACATGTTTATGTGTATTTCTATGTATATATATATATATTTGTGTGTATGTATATGTATATGTATATATGCATATATATGTATGCGTATAGGTTCATATATATGTATGTGTAGGTATATGTAGGTAACTTTATGTGTATGTATGTATATGTGCATACATGTGTACGTATATGTATGTGAATATGTATGTATATGTGTGTATGTATTTGTATATGATAGTATATATGTGTATGCATATATGTGTGTATGTATATGTTTGTATGTATGTGTTATATGTATTATGTATGTATGGATGTGTGTATGTGTTGTGGTTGCAGGGTTGAACAATAATTAGTAAGGAAATACAATGAAGACGCAAACAACAAGATAACGCAATAATAAGTGTATTAAAGAAAAGGTATATTTACAATATGTACAAATGACGGTGTCGAGTCAGAGAGTCTTGGTGGGAGGACATGTACGCTCTTCGGCGTCACTTCTGGTGGCATTTGAGTAAGACACACCAAGGCCAACCTAGGCTTGCCATTTATAGTGTTATGTTATTCGCATATGCAAATAAGTGGTTGCCACCACAACACCCCCCTTCCAAGATTTGAAGTCACACAGATTTCAATATCTTTTTCTTTTTGGATTTACCATTAATGGTTCATTCACTTTTCTTTTCCTACCTGATCTTCGGGGTTCAGGTGCATTTTGAGGCGGTTCCAAATTAAAAGATTCGTATATGATATCTATGGTGTCCTCCTCTTCGACTGTTGTCGTATCATCATCATCTTGGATATGACGTTTTTTTTATCTGATTTAGGTGCCTTTTATGTATATTCTGTGGACCTTTAATCATGTATGTACAATCACCAATGCGTTTATCCACTACTCCACATTCCCAGTAAGATGTGTTATTTCTGTAGCACTTAAAATATACTCGATCTCCCGAGTTATATTTCTTTCTTCTCGTGTGTGTAGTGTTTCGGATAATTGCCTGCCTTGGCAATAGTTTGTCAAACGCTGATTTTACCTTTCTGGCAAACATTAGATCAGCTGGTGATATGTTTGATGGTGTACTAGGATGTGGTGTAATCCTATATACTTGCAAGAATTGTTGCAAAGCTTTTTCTGTTGGTGTTCCAATGGATTTCTTTAACGACCTTGGATGATACGGCGGAGTCGTGATGTGCTTCAGTCGGAACGTGTCACAAAATTCCTTAAACTCTGCGGATGTGAACTGCGTTCCGTTGTCAGTGATCAGTGTGTCTGGTACACCGAATCTTGCAAACAACTCGTGTAGGAACCCTATTGAGTTGTTCGTTGTTGGATTCCTGCAACGCATTACCTCCGGCCATTTTGTGAAACTATCCACTACAATTAAATAATAGTTTTCACCTACTGGACCAGCGAAGTCCGTGTGGATTCTCGACCATGGTTGGTCGGTTTTCGGCCAAGGTTTGTGTACTATAGGTGGAGATTTTGCCGCTAACTGGCATCCTTTACATTTATCAATTGTTGTCGCTATGTCAGTGTCCATGTTACGCCAGTACACGTAGCTTCTCATTAACGACTTCATTCGATTTATCCCCGGATGTCCTGTGTGGAAATCTCTTAACATCCTATTCTGCAATGTTTTGGGTATTACCACTCTCTCGCTGTACAGTAACACATCGTCACATATGGAGAAAACTTCCTGCACCTTTGTGTCCGTTATAATTTTCTCTTTTGTGTCCTTTATATATTCGTCTTTCTCGGCTTCCCTTTTAATGTCCGACAAAGTTACGGGTAGTTCCTTAATGATGTTTGCTACCATATTTTTTACTTCAACATTTGTCCGAATTGCTGCAATGACTGATTCTTCCAGATTGTGTTTCTGTGGTATCAGTCTTGACAGTCCATCCGCATGGCAAATCTTTTTTGATGCTAGATGTTGTAGCTGGAAATCGTAATTAAGTAGTATTCTAC
This sequence comes from Euprymna scolopes, assembly GCF_053919585.1. Taxonomy (NCBI): domain Eukaryota; kingdom Metazoa; phylum Mollusca; class Cephalopoda; order Sepiida; family Sepiolidae; genus Euprymna; species Euprymna scolopes. The sequence continues at coordinate 49,996,593 of NC_136497.1, forward strand.
CCCAGCGCAGCAATCTATTTGCGGTGTATACTGGCAATCCTTTTTTTTGATCCATAGATCGTGACTAACGGTTTATGGTCGGTTTCAAGTATGAATTGTCTACCATATAAATATCGGTGAAATTTAGTCACGGCAAAGATTATGCTCAACGCTTCTTTTTCGATTTGTGAATATGCCCTTTCGGCTGGTATCAGCGTTCTCGAAGCGTGCGCTATTGGTTTTCTAGACCCATCCGGCATAATATGTTGAATGCATGCTCCTAAGCCGTAGGAGCTAGCGTCACTAGCGACGACTATTTTTAAGTTTGTGTCAAAGTGCGTTAAGAATAATTCGGATGTTAGTGCGCTCTTTATTTTGTCAAAAGCGGTTTGACATTCTTGCGTCCAGTTCCACGGTGTATCCTTTTTAAGCAGATTATTTAAGGGGGCTCGCAAGTTATGCATTCCTTCGATAAAAGATTGGTAATAATTTGCGAGTCCTAAGAAATCTGCAAGGTTGTTACATTATCGGGTGCTGGCATATTTTTTATTGCCGCAGATCTGTCCGGGTCTGGACGTCGTCCATGTTTGTTTATTATGTGTCCAAGATACTTAATCTCGCTCATACAAAAGTCACATTTACTTTCTTTTACTTTAAAGCCGAATTCTTGTATTCGAGTAAATACTTGTTTCAAATGTTCCTTATGTTCTTCTAGGGATTTGCTCCTGACAACAATGTCGTCCAGGTATGCACATGCGCACTCAATACCACTTAGCATGGTGTCCATCGCTTGCTGAAAGATGGCAGGCGCTACTTTGATGCCAAAAGGCAATCGGTTGTATTTGTATAATCCCTTATGCGTATTGATGCATAGTATTTTTGAGCAATTCTCCTCGACCGGTATTTGCAAATACGCGTCGCTCAAGTCTATCTTGGAGAAGATATTACCCCCATTCAACTTCGTGAATATTTCCTCTGGGCTTGGTAGGGGGTAATGGAGATCTTTTAATAGGGAGTTGACCCCGGTCGAAAAGTCTGCGCACACTCTAACTTCGTCATTCTGTTTCTTTACGTATACGGTGGGGGCTGCCCACTCGCTGTGTTCTATTTTTGATAGAATTCCCGTCTGTTCCAATCTATTTAATTCTTTATCAATCTTTTCCAACCCAGCGAACGGAACATTTCGCTTTTTTCTAAAATTTGGGCTGGCGTTTTCTTTAAGTTCAAACGAGGCCTTGAATTTATTGCAGCGACCTAAGTTAGTCGTGAATGCCTCAGGAAATAATTCTTTTAAATCGTCTTTTATATTTACTGTTGTTGGAGAAGAACATTCTAATTTTTTACAGAATGTATTGATTGGCTTATCCCATAGTCCGAATTTCTCAATTAAATCTATTTCAAACAGATTTTCACTATTTTTTAGTACGAATATTTTTAATTTCTTCAAAATCCCTTTCAATTTTATCAGGAGGACAACTTCTCCTACAAATTTTATACCACCACCAGTTACCATCCGGGCTGCTTTACTAGTTTTCATCATGGCCGGTTTTCCCAACTTTTTCCACGTATTCAGGTTTATTATAGAAACATCGGAGCCGGAGTCGAGTTGTAACTTTATTGATGTTTTAAATATTTCCACTTTTACGTATTTTCGCCGATCTTTGTCTAATTTTGTATTTGATTTTGTTTGTTGTACTCTCTTTTTGGTGTAATCTTTATATCTGCAGCAATCGCTTTTGTGTCCCACCTTCTTACAAATGTAGCATTTTTTCTTCTTATAAGGACAATCTGATTCCCAATGCTTTTCTGCACATCTCTTACAGATTATCTTTGGAATATCCCGTCCCATTGCTTTTCTTTGTAAAGTTCTTGGTTGGTGCGTATGGTTTTCTAACTTTTCTTACATATGCCACTCCGGATTCTTCTATATTTTTTTAATCCTTTTTTAGTGTAATGGCCCTTTCACAGTCCTCTGCTAGTTTCTGGAGGGTTAACTCTTGCTCAGATTCCAGCTTAGACAACACTCGTCTGCGTATTTCTGCATTTTTCGTGGAAACTAACCCTTGAGCGAAGATTAGACATTTAAAATCTTCTACCGTTAGTTCTGCAAGCTTAAAATTATCGCAGTTTTTATTGACAACTGATGCGTATGTCAAATAATCTTGGTTGTCCATCTTTCTTAGATTCATGCACAGCCATCTTTTATGAAAAAGAGATATATTTGGATTAAATAATTCTTTTAGTAATTTTACAGCTTCCATGAACTCTAATTCCGCAGTTTTTTTAGGTAATATGTAATCTACAGATTTGCTGTGTTCTGATGTACCCAATTTTCTGAGTAAGAGGCTCACTTTCTGACTATTTGGCCAATTTTTACAGTCCAGTTGAAAACATCCTCGTATCTTGTGTAGTATGCTTCAAAATTCTTCTCTTCCTCAGGCACATAATGAAATGTGTCCATGCTATTAAAAATAGTTGTATGGGAGAAATTAACACTATCGACATTTTCTCGATTACTCTTTAGTAGTTCCAGTGTTTTAGCAAAACGTTCCTCTTGTCTTTCTTCATATTCCAATTGTAGTTTCTTATGCCTTTCTTCCTGTTCCAATTGCAGTTTTTTCTGCTTTAATTGCGCCATTTTCTGCTTTTCTTCTTGTTCCTGCTGCCATTTCAATAATCTGTCCTCTCTCTTTTCCTCACGGTCAGCCTGTGCCTGTATTTGTGTTTGTAAAAACTCGTTTTGTGTAGCTTGTCTGCGTTCATCCCGCTCAGCCGGTGCTTGTAAAAATTGCATGAACATTTTTGATAAGTCTTCCATGTTTTTTTTTTGTTTTTTTAGTGTGTAGTTAAAAAAAATATTGTACCATGTACCATATACACCGGTTTGGGTTACAACAAAAAAACAAATTGCTGTAAGCTCCTGTTTTCAATAATAATATCGCTGCTTGCAATAATATATTCTTTTTGCGAGTCACGTTGCAAAAACAAAAATAAAACAGGTTTATCTGGAATCACGAAATGGAATTGACTTTCCGTTTTTAGGCACTTACTAATAAGTAACTCTTTCCACAAAATAAAAATTTGGGTTTTTTTTTTTAATCGAGTCACAATTGAATAAATGTATGCAGTACATTTAGTTCTTTGAGTTTTTTTTCTCTAGTATTTTAGTAATTAAAATACCTCTTAAATTGAGATTACCTTTTTTTTCCATGACGTTTTACTGTATTATCCGTTATTCAGTGACAACTTCAAGAAAAAAAATCCTTTCCTTGAATTTTAGTTTTAGCTGTGGTATTCCCTTTTAGTACCGACGTCAACCAAAACATTAATTAAAAAGTCCTTTAGTTGTTGTTTTGTTTACGGAGAACAGTAATTAGAATCCACTGGTGAACTTTTTTTCGTAGGTTACTTCCTTGCTTTTCGTAATACGGGTCTGATCTGTCGTTTTTGCGACAGAACAAAGTTCGCTTTTCGTTTGCAAGTTGGTCCTTTAGTAAGATTTGTCGTGTAGCGACAAAACAAAAATTCACTTTTACATTCGTTTGCAAGTCGGATTCCCAGAAACGGCGTAAATTGTCGCTTTTGCCACGTTAGAGTTTTTTTTTTTTTTCACTTGAGTTGAAACTTCTCTTTAGCGTAAAATCCGTTTGCTCGTCAACACTTTGCATTCCTTAAAAAAAATGGTCAACCTTTGCGTTGTACTTTTTTTTTTTTTTTCTTAAATAGTTCTTCGTCAAACTGTTATATTTGACGCTTCATATCTCGTCGCCAACTGTTGTGGTTGCAAGGTTGAACAATAATTAGTAAGGAAATACAATGAAGACGCAAACAACAAGATAACGCAATAATAAGTGTATTAAAGAAAAGGTATATTTACAATATGTACAAATGACGGTGTCGAGTCAGAGAGTCTTGGTGGGAGGACATGTACGCTCTTCGGCGTCACTTCTGGTGGCATTTGAGTAAGACACACCGAGGCCAACCTAGGCTTGCCATTTATAGTGTTATGTTATTCGCATATGCAAATAA
>NC_136497.1:50003100-50013100 GCF_053919585.1 Euprymna scolopes
GTATATATGTTTGTGTGTGTATATATACATTTATATATGTTTGTATGCATGTATGTGTGTATATTGCATGTATGTGTATGTATGCATGTGTGTATGTATATGTATGTGTATGTGTGCATGTATGTGTGTATGTGTATGAATGCATATATATAGATGTGTATATGTAGGTAAGTGTATGTATATATATATGTGCATATGTGTACGTATATGTATGTGTAAGTATATGTGTGTATGTATTTTTGTATATGTGGATGTATATGCATGTATATGAGTATGTATGCATGTGGGTATGTATACGTATGTTTGTTTATTATGCATTGTGTATGCATATGGGTATATATGAGCGTATGCCTATGGACATGTACGTATGTATGCATGTATATATTTATATGTATGTATACCAATGACCGTCTTGTTTATGTTTGCATGTGTATGTATATGTATGTGTGCGTATTGTGTATGTACGCATGTATATAGGTGTGTGATATGTGTACATACGTATGTGTGCGTGCGTGTGTATATATGTATGTATAACAATGACCGTCTTTAGTGTCATGTCTGCTTGAGCATGTGAATTCCCTTGCAGGACGATATGTCTTTTTCGGGCTCATGAACTTTCAGTGTCTGAGGGAGTGGCACTCGTCTGACAAGACGTTGCAATCATCATCATCATCATCATGTATGTATATATGTATGTATGCGTATATATATGTATGTATATATATATATGTATGTATGTATATATGTATGTATATATATGCATGTATGTATATATATGTATGTATATGATTATATATATGTATGTATATGTGTATATATATAGATATGTATATATGTATGTATATGTGTATATTTGTGTGTGTGTGTGTGTGTGTGTGTGTGTGTGTGTGTGTGTGTGTGTGTGTGTGTATTGGGGTGGAGAGGGCTCCCATAAGCCGTGGTGAAGGCAACCTTTCTAGGAGAAGCAAATCTCTGATTTAAAAAACCATAAAGCTGAAGACCATTACCCGCATTAAGCTGGTCTGCAGTTTAATTTGTTGCTGGCTATCTTGCTCTTGCTTGTTGCTGGATCTCAACATTTTGAACCGAGAGAGAGACTTAGCTGTCGTACAAAGCTAAGACTCTGTAACATCATCTTTGTATAGATACTCCCTCAGGCATTTGGGCTCATAGATTTTAAATGTCTGAGGGAGTGGCACTCGTCTGACAAGACGTTGCAATCATCATATGTGTATATATATGTATGTATATATATATGTATGTATATATGTATGTATATGTGTATATATATGTATGTATATATATGTGTGTATATATATATGTATGTATATATATATGTATGTATATATATATATGTATGTATATATATGTATGTATATATGTATGTATGTATGTATGTATATATATATGTATGTATATATATATGTATGTATGTATATATATATGTATGTATATATATGTATTTATATATATATGTATGTATATATATATGTATGTATATATATATATGTATATATATGTATGTATGTATATATATATATGTATGTATATATATATGTATATATATGTATGTATGTATATATATATGTATGTATATATATGTATATATATATGTATGTATGTATATATATGTATATATATATATGCATGTATCTATATATATATGTGTGTATCTATATATATGTATATATATATGTATGTATATATATGTATTTATATATGTATATATATATGTATATGTATTTATATATGAATATATATATGTATGTATGTGTATATATGTATTTATATATGTATAATATACATATATATATATATATATATATATATATATATTATGCTGTCTGTGTATGTGTTTGGGCACGTCTGGAAAGTAATGTGTATATTTCTTTTTTACTGATTAAATTAAACTTAGATTAGATTAGCTTATGTTTCTAAGTATATGAAATAATGGAATAAAAACCTGTTTTTTTAATTAGCTATGGAATTTAAACATGACTCTGCTAGTAAATATTAATCTACTTAATTAATGTATAAAAAATTCAAGTGCGCCATTATAATTGGCAACTTTATAGCGATAGGATCGTTAGTGCAAACGATTTCAACTGAGGTGAAAGCTCTTTCTGGGACAATTTGCATTAACCTTTAACTAATGTTATAGAATGCATTATTGTGCCAGACTGGAGTAATTGAAAACGAAAAATAAAACAATGTTAGATTGACCTTTAAAGCGAGATTCTGTGAGGAACAAATTTTAATGTTATGCGGATTCTGAGTACCGTTGGGGTTTTCTCTTTGCTTGCGCCCAAAAGGCTCTGAAAATTATTAGTAATACGGCCACTCTGTGGTCTCTTCCATGAGCGCTCGCAAAATGAAGAATTTGGATAAGCAATGTTCCTATTTTAAAAGTAAATAAAAAGAACTAATGATATTTTATAGTTTTGTATGAATGTACGTTGCTTGTCTTTCATTTTGAATTGAAAGGCATTTTTTGAGTTTCAGATGAAAAGAAAAAAAAATTGTTCCAAGCAAAATGACAATCGTCAATCAAAGAAGTTTAAAATTGTAAAAGTCAAGAGGAAGATGAAGAATAAGGTTTTCCATTGGGTAATCGATCTTTACAAGTGTTGGATTGTAACAGTCTGCAGACGGAGAGCAAATGCGTCCTCGTGTTGGGCACAAAAAACCATGTGCGAGAATTATAAAATATCCAGCATGGTTGGTTGCGAGCACAATGTGACTTTATTTGATTGGTCAAGTCCTATCGGCAGTGTCTATAAATAGAAACTTTCAATCCAGTCAGCTGAGTTGACAGTAGCATATGAAAACCATCCAAAGCGATCAAGCACACAAACATCAGCAGGTAAGGTTTTAGTGATCGCATTCCAGGATATGTAAGGTATTTTGTTTATCGATTACTTTCAGAGTTGAAAAGCCATCAATAACTAATCTAATGTAGCATTATTGTTGCGTTTGAAGGGAAAACAAAAACAAACACAAATAAAAAAAAAAAAGAACTGCTCATTCACAACTCTACAGTAAAACTATATGAAATGCACTTCTAATTCGTCTGCACCCATCCTTTTTGCTAAACCTGGACTCAAGCAACTATCAGCTGTTTGCATACCTCAAAAGAATGCTCCAGGGAAAGTGGCTTGACTTAAATGTAGAAAGGATATCAGAAGTTAAGGCGCATTTTGAGGCTAAAGACTAAAAAACATCTACCATAAAGAGGCATCAAATTGTTAGAGAATCTTTGAAATGCGTGTACAACTCTAGAAGGAGACTGATGCTATATGAGTTAGGCCCGGGACTTATTGAGGGTTGTGTTCCAAAAGTAAATAAACAAACGGTTTTACAAATCAAATGACGGAGTAAAAGCACACGCGTGGGAAATAAAGAAAAGAGAGAAAACTATAATCAATCTTTTCTACTCTCTGATCACGATCGTGAGTAGTTACCTCACATTCCAGGCATTCAAATCAATTAAGGCAAACAAAAAAGAAAAAAGAAAAAAAAACAGCAATGTTTATTTCACATACATAGTATCTATTTAAATGGCAGACTTAGACACAAATTCGGTTTTTAATGTTGGGAAAGTAAATCTACTTGAAGAGGACACACTGGGTTGAGACAAAAATAAAAATTGACCCAATCTAGTAGGATTTCTCTTTAACTGGCCGAAGACAGAAACGATTAAGCTTAGTTACTGTACTTATCTCTGAGTTGCTTAGTCTAATATTTTCAGTTTGTGAAAAAAAAAGAAGAAAAAAAAAGAAAAGTAAAACGCATAACTAGTAAGAGACAACCGTACGAATGTAGAGTATGCATGTAGGCTATGAATTTTCAGGTGGGGTCTAGGCAGTATCAGATGAGTGACCATTTAGGAATGCTAGGTGTTGTATAAAATAATATAGTTTTTACGGTTTGCTGCTTTGTCACTTTCTTTTTCATCTTTTTAGCTTGTGAATTGTTAGTTTAGTTAACTTTGTCGAGGTCTCTGATGTTCAAGTATTCTGCTTTCCTCTTTAAACTTGGAGTCTTCTATTATATCGGACATATGCTAAAATCTGAAATCCCAGAATTCTATGAACATCCTAAATACTTCCATCGCTGAAGGTTAATGAATAAATAAATATCAGGCTGTCAAGAAATTTCTTACGTTTTTTAACTTAAATTCATATGAACATATCTCGGCTCAAACAAATATTTATTGATCTAAAAAAGCGGCATCAGAATCAACACACATTTGCCAAAACAAAACAAGTGTAGTTATGCCAGTAACGTAAAAATCTTGCGCTCTAGTGGCGAGGAAGTCGCTGAAGGCGTTTTTGACATTGCTTAGGTTTTTGGAGCATTTCTTATGCAGAAAATTGTTGAGATGCTTAAAAAAGTTATAGTCGGTAGGTGAGAGGTCTGGAGAGTATGGCGGATGAGGCAGTTTTGTGGCTCAATTCGTTCAACTTCTGCGGGGTTGGTTTAGCAACATATGGTCGAGCATTGTCATGGGGGAGAATTTGGGCATTTTCTGTTGTTAATGCTGGGTGTTGTTGTTGAAGTTTCTGATGCATTTCATCCAATTGTTGACAGTACTTCTCTGCCATAATATTTTAGCCTGTATTCAAAAAACTGTAATGGATGAGACTGGTTGCAGACCACCAAGCAGTCAGCATGACCTTCTTTTGGTGCATCTTTGCCTTTGGGAAGTGTTGTGGAGCTTCATCAGCGTCTAACCACTGAGCTGAGCATCGCTGATTATCATAAAGAACCCATTTTTCATTGCAAGTTACAACCTGGTTGAGAAACGGGCCCTTCTCGTTGCGTAAAAGAAGGGAAGATAATACTTCATAATGGTGTTGTTTTTTTTTGTTTTTTTTGGTCGTCGTTCAATTCGTGAGACATCCATTTATCAAGTTTTTGCCTTTCCAATCTCTCTCAAGTGGTTAAAAATCGTTGTATACATAACCTCTAATTCAGAAGCAAGTTCTAGAATAGTTGCGCGTGGATTGGCTTCGACTAAGGCCAACCATTATGCTCATCATCTTCAAGACTCTCGTTGCCACCACAAAATTTCTAAAACCACCATTGTGTTGTGTGTTCAGTAGTGGTTCCTGGGCCAAACGTTTTATTGATATCGCGAGCTATTTGAGCAGCTTTTCGGCTTAGCTTGAATTGAAATAAGAAAATTGTGCAAATTTGCTTTTTTTTTCAACGTTCTGAAAAGAAGGCATAATTGTTTTAAAACGATTGTAATTTAAACGATTAGATTGAGCGAAAAACACTCTTTAAAATGATATATAAAGTGAAGGTATCATAACGAAAACTTATGGTCACCCATTTTAGTAATGACCAGGCTCAACGTTGCTTAACTTCGGTGATCTGACGGGAACCGTTGTGCCAACGTGATTATGCCGTACTATACTTTAAGTGGGTTAAAAAAACGATTGATTGAAAGGGCAAAAGTCGATTGCCTTAACAAATATTTGTTAACATTCGATTTGAAGGTGACCATGTTGTAGTACGAAGGCAATGCGTTCCTACAAATGGGAGGTTTTTGGAAAGAAACGTTGTTCATGAACCTTCTGTTTGGTTTTAGTTTTGCTCAATTTCTTTACATGAGCTAGCAGACATATACAGAGAAAGTAAGCGACATGATTAAGTAATTCATATCGTAAGTGTCTAGTGTTGCAGAAGGGAGAGAGAAAACATTAATATTAATTAGTCTCTCTCTCTCTCTCTCTCTCTCTCTCTCTCTCTCTCTCTCTCTCTCTCTCTCTCTCTCTCCCTCTCTGTCCTTATGTAGCACTTCGAAGATATTTAACTTTTTTTTTTTACCTTATCTCACATTAGTACGTTTTTTTTTTTTAATGAAACCACTCCACACGTCCTTTGAAATCATTTTGTGCAATCTTTTTTTATATGTATACTGTAGCCGTTTTGTCTTCTTCTTTTTTTTTTTTAATTTTCATTCTTGTTCAAACAAAAAACAAGGCATGTTGCCATTTTTACGTCATTGGTTACTATTGAGGACTGTGTCTACAAGGAGATGAGCGAGATGTTGGCTTACATTACATTTAAACTTTTGCGTGTCAGGAAGGAGGCAGGAAGCAGGGAGGGAATTCCAAAGTATAGCAGTACGAGGGAAGAAGCTATTAGAGTAGAGGGCTTTCCGGCATCTAGGGCCCTCTACAGTGAAAGGGTGGAATTTTGTTGCTAAACAGATTTGTTGGAGGTATGTACATCGAGAGGGCACAAGTGCTATGAGTTTATCAGAACGCATCGCATGAAAATACTCGTGAAACAGACACAGGGATGCAACATTGCAGCGATTGAACGGGAGTTGGATCTTGGTTGATTGTGTGAGATTTGACACTCTTTTTTGAACCCTGTCTAAGAGTGATGCAGCAGCCGAATTTATAAATGCTATAGTCTCATTAATAAAGCTAATCATACCGCAAGAATCAATTTTTACATTTAGTATATGACTATTAGCGGGAATCATGAAACTTTGTTAGAAAATGAGAAAATTGAAGACAAAGTATATCGAATTTGTGAAATGGTAATAATTATGCTGGGAAGATTTTGTTTTATTTGAGAAAAATATTCTATTTCCCATATATATTTTTCCTATATATCACTTTAATTGCCGTCTTTGATTTGTTTCTTCAATTACATTAACTATTTATTTAACTACAAGATAAATATGATTCTAACAGTTTATTGAGAAACTGTCACCAATATTTAAAATGGTCATTACATTTAGAAGTTTATTACCGTATCTGGTAACAAAAAAATTCGTTTTCAATTTTTTTTACTCGCTAATCTGAAAATTTCTACAACAATTGGGTAATTGAAAAACAGACTCAAATTTAAGCTTTATTCCTAAACAAAACACAATTCATCTACTTAATTGTTGTAGTCTTGCAAGCCGGTAACAATCAAGACAAGCACAATGGTATAGTTAAAAATAAAGGGTATTAGCAAAAGCTTAATATAATAGTATACATCATTATTCTGGGGCCATACCTGTCACGAATCTCTACCCAATAATGTGCTAGACGTGACTATATTTATAGTCTCTGCATAAGTTCATTATTCCTGAAATAGCTTACCTCATAAAAAAATAAAATGGAACTTATATGTGTCCGATTCGCTTAAATGTTCACGTATGCAAAGATAAGATTTAACCTTAATAATAACTGACAATAATATGAAAGAAAGGAAAGAATTTCTTTCGTTTTCAATATAGACATAAAAATATTCAATCATTATGATGATGATGATGATGATGATGATGATGATGATGATGATGATGATGATGATGATGATACGCCATGAAAAAAAAAACAACATTTATTTCAGATAAAAAATATTTTGCTTTTGTTGCTCGTCCCTAGAGTCAAACACTCCAACTCCTTGCAGTTCCATTTCAGCAGTATGAACATCGATCAATTGGTAGACGTCAACACCGAGTTGAGTCAAATCCCAAGAATAAGTCTGATTATTAGCTGTTTCGAAATTCAGTGCCTCATTCTCTGCAACATATTGATATATAAAGACGGAGAAATATACTACCAATAAAGATATCAATTCTTCCTGGTGATGTCCTTCCGAAATTCCTATGATATTGCAATTCTTACAGGTTCTAGTGTAATTGCAAAAGGGTAAATTCAGGAACCACCTATCTTTACATTACACACATTACAACTGTCGACCAAGGTAAGAATCTACCAGGCATCTGTACGTAGTGTAAATAATGCATGAAAATGAAATCCAGCCATTAAAAGTTAAGGACATGTATTGCATGGGAGGAAATAATATGAGAATAATACGATCGTTGTGTAATGTGAGACAAGCTTAACTTCTGATGATTATTTCTATGTTTTTATCATCATGAGAATTATTTTTGCTTTACTTTAAGCGTTTGTGCTGTCAAGAAGAATTGAGACGGTTGAGAGAAAATATCCATTACACGCGCCAGAAGTGTAAGACAATAAAGAAGCATGGGAAGTCAGATGTGGAGAAAGTATACCTCGATGGCAACGCTATTGAGATTGTTCAGAAGTTTTATCTCGGTGACGCAGTTAGAACACAGGTTGGAGCAGGCGTTCATGTGATTACAAGAGTTAGTTTTGGATAGAATAAGTTCGGGGAATTATTGTGATTACTAACCAGCAGAGTATTTTCATTGTCAACTGAAAGGAAAGTCTATCATCCAGGTGTACGCACTATGATAATATATGGAAATGAAATCTGGCGTTGCACAGAAAGAAACGATATGAGAATGATACAATGGATGTCTAATGTGAGTATTAAAGATAGGTGTAGATCTGATGACCTCAGAGGAAGATTTAATCTGGACAGTATAAGGAGAAATGTGCAGAACAGGAGACTTTGATGGTATGGCCATGTTGAAAATTCTTGAGTTAGTAGATGTGGAACAGTTATGGTAGCAGATCTAGTTTACAGGGGAAGGCCAAGGACAACATGGGAGGAAGTGATGAGAATAAAAAGAAGGATAAAAAGTAAAAGCCTGCCCAAAGATAGGTTAGATTGGAAGTCAATTTCTTAAAGCCGCTCAACACATGCCAGCATGTGAAATGCGCGTTAAACTGAATATGATGATGACGATTACTTGATTTCTACGATTTTTAACGAAACTCACTAAGAACTTTCCGTGTGACTAAGCAGTGGTTTGCGAGAATTTCATTTTGGTATTTTGATAAATACACTTTCCAAAGTTAGAACTCTGTTGACAAAACTGGTGTATTATTCAATATCCTGATAGACTGAATAGCATATATAATTAATGTGTGGGATTTATTCAGAACCTTTTCTCTGCGTTGTTCATTAAAATGGATATAGGTCGATGTAATAAGTTATCTTCCGTGTAATCCGATGAGTTATCTTAATTAGAAATTATTTTCGTTTATTATGGAACTCTTCAGTGATGTCACACAGAAGATAAGAAAGAATATTCTTTTTAATCATAAGTACCTTATCTTTCGAATGTGTAGACATGTAGCTAATAAAAGCATGATACGAACACTGTGCATTCTTTTAATTCCTGACTTCGGCTTTTTTTTCTCAATAGATTAGAATACGGTGCCAGTTTTTATTTCTTCGCAATAGTTTTTGTAAATGCAATAGATTTTCCATTATTTTTCGCGCTCTTACAATGTTAAGTACTCAATCTTGAAATAGTGTATTTCTTTGAAGTTCAATCAATTGTAAGAAAATAAACCAAAAGTAAGACAGGATTGATGTTTGCCAGCGTTTGACTAACTTCAAATTGCAACCACACTAATACTATTTTATACAATTTGAAAACAAAAAGGCAAATTATGTTTCAATTTTTTTTTATGAGAATTCTATAATTCATATTATTTTGACAACTGGTCGCATTGTAATGTAATCGTTACACGTCAACACTCGGAATCCACACTGTGTATGCAGACAGTTGCAAGAAAAACAAGACAAAAAAGTTGACACTGTTTTCCAGTTGAACAAACAGATATTTATTTACAGGTACTTCCAGAACAACGCCTGGTCTCGTGTTCAAAAGTCTTCTCGTACTCCATTGTGCTTAACAAAACTCTGCTATGTTGAACGCGTAGTACTCTGTCTATGTCCGGCCATATTTAGGACATGTCTTTCCCTGTCACTCTCGGGCCACACGTCTATTTCTGCTCTTCTCAGACCACGTTTTTCATTTTTTATGATCTTTTTCTTTTCCTTCTTTCTTGTTCTGACGTCACCTCACACATGGTTCGTTCATTTGCATACGTTGTCTGTCGTGCTGCTGCTGCTGCTGCTGCTGCTGCTGCTGCTGCTGCTGCCATACACATGTCCGCATTCTGTTACGGCATCCAAGATGTTATTCTCATAACGTTTATGTTGATTTAACCTTTGATCTTCTTCAAGTATATCTTGTTGAGCTTAAGAATCTTTTATGTCAAACTCGGGAACTTGTATGCGTGGATTTGTGGTGCAACGGATA
>NC_136497.1:50028100-50045600 GCF_053919585.1 Euprymna scolopes
GCAATCTACCTGCCATATCTAATACCATCAGAGAAAGACGCCTACGATTTGCCGGTCATTGTCTGAGGAGCAAGCATGAATTGGTGAGTGATGTATTGCTATAGACTCAATGACATGGACGCGCAAACAGAGGACGACCTAGATCCACGTACATCCAACAAATAGCACACGAGGCCAACTATGAACCTGAAGATCTGAGGCAACTGATGGAAGACAGGAAACTCTGGAGAGAAAGAGTCACATTGGTCCGGGCAAGGAGCCCGTCATGATGATGATGATGTACATACCTGGCGTTGCCAGGTAAAAAAACATATTGCCAGGCAAAGGGTTCAGTCTCATACTATTTAAGATACACCATATATCCTAAGTTGTTAAAACAGAAAACAGGGAGACAAAGGATAAGACAAGAAAAGAAAAGTGGGAAGAGAAACAACTACATGGAAGATTCATAAAGATGACAAAAGATGAAAACAACGAAAACACTTGGACATGGATGCGAAAAGGACACATAAGCCAAGAAACTGAATCCCTAATAATAATTGCAGCACAAGACAATTCGATAAGAACCAACCACATCAAAGCAAAGATCGACAAAACACAAGAAAACAGCAAATGCAGACTTTGTGGACAAAGAGACGAGACGATAAACCATATAATAAGTGAATGCAGCAAACTGTCCCAAAAGGAATACAAGAACAGACACAACCAAGTAAGAAGGGTAGTACACTGGGAATTATGCAAAAAATTGCCTCTCAAATGCACAGACAAGTTGTACAAACATAAGCCGGCAACAGTACTTGAAAATGAGAATCACAAAGTCCTACAGGACATGGGCATACAAACCCATCCAAGTAAGAAGACAGGATGTCGTAATAATTAACAAGAAAGAAAAATCCTGTCAAATCGTAGACTTTGCTGTTCCAGCTGACCACAGGATGAATATCAAAGAAAAGGAAAAACAGAACAAATACACAGAGCTATCCAGAAAGGGATATGGAAGATGAAGAAAATCCAAATAATACCTATAATAGTAGGAGCACTAGTAACATCCCCTAAAAACTTTGAAAAAGAATGGGAGAAATTGGAATCAAAGGAATGACTGGAAAACTACAACGAACAACAATTATGAAAACAGCTGAAATATTAAGAAAAACCCTTGAATGTGGAAACTAACACACATGAGCAACAAGCACGGGCCAGATAAACTGCTGCAAAGGCAAAACATGAAACACTACATGGAACTAAGAACATTGAAATCGCATATTTATAAGTTCTCTAACCCAACCCTACCCCCACGGTCACATCACTGCCCCACCCCAAAGAGCGAGACCAAATAACCAAGTAGCAACAAGGAGGGAGAAAAGACCGATGAACTGACCAGACCTCAACCGAATAAGTGTGAAGAGAACTGGGACCTTAGGGAGGCTTATTGCCACTCAAATTCCAGCAAAAACCAATAGCTGCCTCCAACGAGAAATCAATGGCAAGCAGCTGTTGCGATAATGCAAATTTAGTTGCAAATGTTATCGAAAGAGGTGGAGAGTACTGGAAACCTGGGGAGACTTGTCATTCAGTTTCCAGGGAACACCATAGGCTGTTTTCAGGGAAAGATCTCTGAAGACCTGTGTGAAAGCTCCTTGTGAGGCAATACTACTACTACTATTGCTAATAATAATAATAATAATAATAATAATAATAATAATAATAATAATAATAATAATTCAATGTAAATTAAATTTAAAATAAATTAAATAAATCAGCTTTATATAATATTTCCAAATAGAATACTTAAAATCATTCTATTTCCATTAAAAATTCGGAGCTAATTATTAAAACACGTTTTCTTTAATGTAATATGCAAATGATATAACCTCTTGAATGTTGATTCCGTTTTAAAAAATCGTATATCTAGAAACCATGCAGGAATAAAAGTATATAAAAGTCCGTTTTCAATATTAAAATCTATTTGTGAAACAGTTTACCTTTTGCATATATTGATCAAATTGTGAACAAACAGACAGGAATACGATTTTAATATATATATATATATATATATATATATATATATATATATATATATATATATATGAACAAATGATTAATAAAACATGTTAAAAGACATCTGCCTTTTGGATTATTTTGGACCATTTGGAATTTACCCATTGGATTGAAATTTTAAATTCGACCGTTTTGGATTTACCATTTTTGGATTTTTACCCTTCACCGGACTATCCATTCATGTGAAATCTTTTTATCATTTTTCTTTTGCCTCCTGTTCCCCTTACCTCACCCTTTTTTTTTAACCAAGTAAGATCTGTGACTTACTTGTAGTTTCATTAAATACTTTTATATGCAAAATCCGATCCTACATTTTGCTAATTCCTGCCCTCTGATGAGAAGGAGAGTATTTCTTCGAAACTCCGTGGATTAAGGACTATCCACTTATCTTGTGCTTCCTTTTTTAAAATTAAATATGTTTTTAACTCTTTTTCAAGATGCCTTTTAACATGTTTTATTAATCATTTGTTCATATTATAAGCTCTATTTCCTTTTCGGTTTTATTGAGCTTTTACATCTGGCTGAGTTTATTTTACTTGTAAATATTAACTCTTCAATATTTATAATATATTTTAAGTTTACCATTTTGATTACCTTGGTAAACTTATTGTAATTTTTATTTATATTTATATATATATATATATATATATATATATATATATATATATATATATATATATATATATATATATATATATATATATATATCCTCCTTTACATTTTTTTAATTATTAAAAAGGCTTTCTATACGTAATAATGTTAACACTGTTTTATTATGAAGCGATTTATTGCAATTAAAAGCATAAAACAAGCAAATTATTGAAAATTTTTAAAATATGCAAATTAGTCTTTATTTGTATATAATTTATAATCGAAATATGTTTTTGATATGGACTTCAAAAATTAAAACTCTTTATTTGAACTTTTATAATATAAATAAGTTCATGAAACGAGGGGGGTATCAAAAATTATACAAATACATGCTTTTTAGTTATTTTTAAATAAATCATACTATAAACAATGAAAATGTTTATAGTATGATTTATTTTAAAATAAATTTTAAAAAGTATAAAGATAATTTATAATTAAAATATAAATTATAGTGGTTGAAAAGGGCTGAGTCCACCGAGTTGACTTTCGTCAAGTCGGGATAGGAGGCTCGTACCTCCCAGGCCGTTGGTATTTACTTCCGTCTTACTGCGGGAAGATGCAACTCAATGTCAGGAAAGTGAGGAAGGTCAAGCCAGTGCTTTTAAAAGAGGAGCATTCGGGCTGAGCTAAAATTACTTGGGCAGCCCTCTCGATATTACCTGGTAGAGGCGCCTCAGGCAATAAGCAATTAATTTACCCTCCCGCCTAAACTCCAGGAGACAAAGCCTGGGAGAGTGGACCCCTAGGAATATGCAGAAATTTGCTGCATTGACCTTAGTCAACAGGAAAACGGTCATTTCAAAATATAACCCATACTCTGTTGACTTTGGAAGCTAGTTAACCGCATCTGTATTTGCTATGAAGTCGCTGGCTTCATCAAAAGCTGTTCATGCATATAAGCGATGGTGTTGCTAAACAAACGAATAACTATAATTAATTTTTGGGCAAGATATCTTACAGGCAAAAATATTTGTGGCGTTTATGTTTATTCTCTATTCAAAATAAAAGTCGCTATTTTTGCTTAGTTAGGAAAAAATGAGTTTTTGTGTTTTTCCTCTGTTGTTTGAAAAAAGTCATTGCTGTTTTTAGTGTGCATGGTCGTGACGTATTTCGAGGAGTGTTAGTTTTTCTACCGACGGTGTATTTGTGTTTGTGCCTGAAGGGGAAATTGTAGCTTACCTGTCTAGCGTTCATTCGCTTAAGGAAAAAATAATTAAAAAAAAAAAAAGAGCTAAAATAACGACGTCGCTTTTGTATTTGACGATCGTGTGAGAGTAACGAAACTCTATGCAAATTATATTATGCAAGATGCATAAAAGAAGCGGTAAAAAAAAAAAAAAACGACCAGCGAGTGGAAAGGCAGTGTGTTATGTGGACAGACGTGTGTATTATCAGGATTATTGAAGCTGACTCAAAAGATTGTAGGCAGAATAGAACACAAGTTTAAAACTCCACTGAAATCAATTTTCAAACTAGAAGCTATTTCATCTTTATATTAATTTTCGGCGATTGAGAGCAAGATTTTTTTTATGTTTGGTTAATTCCGGAGTTTAGTGATGCTGCAGCTGATATGTCCATTGTCGAGTGGATCGGAAATGTGGAACTTGTGTGTGAGCTTTGCACTATGAAAAATCTTGAGCGTATCCTACCATTGAGGTTTTCAAGTGGAGCTCTGGCCATATACAGGCAACTTAGTATGGAGCAGAAAGCAGATGCAGAACAGATCAAGCAGGCCTTATAACCGCATATACTACCGATGCATTTAATGCATATGACCAGTTTGTCAATCAACAACTTTGCCCTGATGAGATGGTGGACAAGTTTTTGCTGAGCTGCGCTGCGACACCTGGCTCGGTTGGTTGGGGAACCATTGCGCAAATGTTGATTAACGTGTGCATTTATTTCTGGACTACCACAACATGTCAGACATGTACTATATGCTTCATCCAGAATGGAAACGATAAGTGCAGAACAACTCTATGCAAATTAAATTATGCAAGATGCATAAAAGAAGCGGTAAAGGGAACAACCAGCGAGTTGAAAGATGACATGTTATGTGAACGGACGTATGTACTATTAGGATTATTGAAGCTGCCTCAAAAGATTGTAGGCAGGACAGAACACAACTTTACAACTCCACTGAAATCAATTTTCAAACTAGAGTGCCATTCTAGTGTAAACAAAATGGGAGCGGTTATTGACACTGCGGCAATCAATATCATTGCAAACAAAGTTTTAAATTCAAAATCATAACTTCCATTTCATTATTTGATGATTGTTTGTTTGTTTTTTGTTGTTGTTGTTTTTTATTTTTTTATGTTTACGTTGCAGCACGTATATATATTTACACATAGCATAAACTTAGATTACTTTAGAATGATTGCTTTTCAAACATAAGTTTGCCTAAAACAAATAATTAACAAGTATTTCTTCAATAATTAAATACATACGTTTATTACTTTTGCCGTTATTGTTGCTATTTCTATTTACTTATTGCTCTATGAGTAGACACAAAATCAGCATTTATATGATAAAATCCAGTTCTGGCTGCCATGTAAAAAAAAAAAAGCAGCTGAAGGATATTTGGCTAATAAAGGTATTAGTAACAGCAGCAGCAGCATTTGAGCACGTATGCAAATTAGCATGTGTTGCATCACTAAAAAAAGAAAAAAAGATGAACGTGTAAAGTTGAAGCCATGAAATGAAGTCGGGAGAAAGAAAAACGCGTATCGGGTGAGATGAACGTTTGAGGTGTAACGAACACGGTTCGAGCGTAACGGCCACATTACACAAATACTGATCCAACAGGTCACAGGTGGTCTTGTAAATGGCTGAAATAGACTTAATTTGTTTGGAACTCTTTAATTATGATCGAAAATAGTATAAGATATAAAGCCTAGTGCCTAAAACGGATGAAGACTATGCACAAGTACGTAGGCGTTCTGCATAAATGTTTGACATATTCTCATCTGCAGATTTAGCAATTAAAGTTTAGTTTCTATAAATGTTTGTTGTTGCTGCTTTTTCTTTTTTAATATCTCAGCCAGAGGAAAAATATACAGAATAAGCACAAATAAATACAAAACAAATAAATAAATATATCATCCAGTCCATATGTTCTATGATAGGTCAAAACCTACCCACCTCGTCGTCGTCGTCGTCGTCGCGGCATTGCTAACCTGCTGTTGTTAATAGCTGTGTTTAATAAGTTGCTGATGTTGTATCAAAAGGAATTCCCGCCTTTCATCCCCTGGGCAATGTTGAAAGTAGGTCAGGGTCAGGGAAATATGGATGAGAAATAGTTTGACTGAGATTTTTACTTACTTTTCTTCTTCCCAAGAAGTAATATATATATATATATATATATATATATATATATATATATATATATATATATATATATATATATATATATATATATATATATAAGGGGAGACATAGGGATAATACAACGCTCAACAAAATTGTATTGGAGCTTATTTAGACGTATTGTTTATTTCTTTTATATACCTTCATTTTCTTTTCTTATTTACTTATATATATATATATATATATATATATATATATATATATATATATATATATACATATATATATATATATACATATATATATATATTGTTGTTGTCATAACAACAACAATATATTATTATTATTATTATTATTTCCCCCCCCCCCGAATAAAATTTTATAAGTAGATTTAATATTGTATTCATCAAGTAGAATGGGGACAAAAATGGATGGTCACATTCAATGCTGCCAAGACTAAACTTGTTTCCTCCAATAATTACAAGAAACCTTCTCTACCACCAATAGCAATGGCCAATGACTCTTTATCTGAAAGTACATCTTTTAAACTCCTCGGCCTAACGTTCACTGGAAACATGAGCTGGAACAATTATATTGAGAGTATTGCCAGGACCGCTGCAAAGAAGGTAGGCTCTCTCTACCGTGCTAGAAAACTACTAACGCCCGAAAGTATCCTGTACCTCTATAAGGCCACCATTCGCCCATGTATGGAGCATTGTTGTCATATTTGGGCTGGTGCATCTGCTACTAGTCTCTCGCTCCTAGACAAGGTTCAAAAGAGAATCGCCAACCTGATAGGTCCTGAACTATAATCTAAACTTCAGCCTCTATATCCCATATATTGCATCCCTCTGCCTGTTCTACAAGTATTTTAATGGTGAATGCTCCAACAAACTGCAAGCACTTGTACCCCTCGACGTAAATATCCCCGACAAACCCGACAAGCAGCAAAATCCCACCCCTACACAGTAGAGATCCCTAGATGTAAGAGAGCTTTCTGCTCCACTAGTTTCTTCCCCACAACTGGTAGACTTTGGAATTCCCTTCTGAATCCCTGCTTCCCCAATTGTATTGACATGCAGAAGTTCAAGTGTAACGTGAACCGACATCTTGCTGCCAAACTCCCTACATAGTACCCCTGTAGTTTACGTTCCCTGATAGTAGCTCCCTACACCAAAGTTGCAATGTGCCTTGTTGGGGTGAAAATGTAATTTAAAAAAAACAGTGCTCAATACGTGAGTAGAGCTAAACAGTAAGTTATAAAAATATAACAATATGGAATTTTAAACATTTCATACTGGTGAGGACTCGTCAGGTTTACTTACTACCAAGTTCTACTCACTTATTGAGTAGTGTTAAAAGAAATACTGAAGATCGTTGCCTAAAATATTACATATAAAGTGTATCTCAAATATGAGTATACGCCTCATATTTTTACAGAAATTTAAATATATCTCTTCATGAGACACCACTGACAAAATGACACTTTGACACAATGAAAAGTAGTCTGTGCTCAGCTTATATAACAGAGTTAATTTATTTTACTCACAAAATAACTCAAGATATAACCATTAAAAGCTAAACATTTGTCAACAAAAGTGAGTACACCCCTAAGAAATTACACCCCTTAATGTCCAAATTGAGTACTGCTTGTCATTTTCCTTCAAAAACGTCATGAGACTCATTAGTGTTACTAGGCCCATATGTGCATAGGAAGCAGGTATGTTCAAATTTGTAGTGCAGCTCTCACACTCTCTCATACTGAAAGTTCCAACATGGCACCACATGGTAAAGAACTCTCTGAGGATCTTAAAAGACACATTGTTGTTCTACAAGAAGATTGTCACCACCCTGAAACGGAGCTGTAGCACAGTGGTTTAGATCAGCCAGCATTTTAAAAGAGCGGGGTCCATTCAGAACAGGCCTCGAGTAGGTCGTCCTAAGAACCTGAGCGCACGTGCTGAGTATCACATCAAAATGCTTTATTTGAAAGATCAGCGTAGGTGTACTGTCAGCATTGCTGCAGAGTTTGAAGAGATGGAGTGTCAGCCTGTTAGTGCTCAGACCACACTCTACATTAAATTGATCCAATCACAGCCACGTTGAGCAGACATGTCTTTCGCATGGAAGCCGACCGGATCCAAAGCAAGTGATGTATGGCGAGCTTAACAGTGGACAGCGGAATGTGGGTAGACCTCTGTTTCGCTTTAAGAACACTTAAGCGAAAGAATTTGACATGTGTAGACATTCCTTTTCGTGATTTTGAATGAATTGCTTCTCAACGAAATGAATGGCGATCTGCCTGTCAGAGGGGAATCAGGCAGACTCTATATCAAATTGGTGTGCATATGGCTATCACCTCAGGAGGAATACATAAAAATTTTCTATGGTGAGATTGAGTGTTTTTAAAAATAATTATGTTGCATTATATGCCTTAAAATAAACATTGTCTTGAAATTCAAAACCCATGTAAGACGCCTAAGCAACAAATAATATAAATACATTTGCTTAAATTGTAAAAAAAATTAGTCAAAATATAAAATGAAAATTACGATTGTAGACTGACATTTTGGTTATGATAGTGAAACTAAACAGTATATATGCTCTGAAGGTGGAAATACATTTTTATTTGTAACAATTTGAACAATATTATTGTTATATATTCTCAAGAATATATATATATATATATATATATATATATATATATATATATATATATATATATATATATATATATATATATATATATATATATATATATTTGTGACTGGGTTCGAATTTGCCGATCAGCAGTAATCATTATTACTCCTGATTGCATAAGCATAAAACACTGATGTATGTAGTTCTAAAAATAATTATTTTTATTATTGAATCCTTTTGAGATGAATAATTTATATATTTATTTATTTAAAAGTAATTATTTTTATTAATGAATCCTTTTGAGATGAGTAATTTATATATTTATTTATTTAAAAATAATTATTTTTATTATTGAATATTTTTAGATGAGTAATTTATATATTTATTTATTTAAAAATAATTATTTTTATTATTGAATCCTTTTGAGATGAGTAATTTATATATTTATTTATTTAAAAGTAATTATTTTTATTAATGAATCCTTTTGAGATGAGTAATTTATATATTTATTTATTTAAAAATAATTATTTTTATTATTGAATCCTTTTGAGATGAGTAATTTATATATTTATTTATTTAAAAATAATTATTTTTATTATTGACTCCTTTTGAGATGAGTAATTTATATATTTATTTATTTAAAAATAATTATTTTTATTAATGAATCCTTTTGAGATGAGTAATTTATATATTTATTTATTTAAAAATAATTATTTTTATTAATGAATCCTTTTGAGATGAGTAATTTATATATTTATTTATTTAAAAATAATTATTTTTATTAATGAATCCTTTTGAGATGAGTAATTTATATATTTATTTATTTAAAAGTAATTATTTTTATTAATGAATCCTTTTGAGATGAGTAATTTATATATTTATTTATTTAAAAGTAATTGTTTTTATTAATGAATCCTTTTGAGATGAGTAATTTATATATTTATTTATTTAAAAGTAATTATTTTTATTATTGAATCCTTTTGAGATGAGTAATTTATATATTTATTTATTTAAAAATAATTATTTTTATTATTGACTCCTTTTGAGATGAGTAATTTATATATTTATTTATTTAAAAATAATTATTTTTATTATTGAATATTTTTGAGATGAGTAATTTATATATTTATTTATTTAAAAATAATTATTTTTATTATTAAATTCTTTTGAGATGAGTAATTTATATATTTATTTATTTAAAAATAATTATTTTTATTATTGACTCCTTTTGAGATGAGTAATTTATATATTTATTTATTTAAAAATAATTATTTTTATTATTGAATCCTTTTGAGATGAGTAATTTATATATTTATCTATTTAAAAATAATTATTTTTATTATTGAATATTTTTGAGATGAGTAATTTATATATTTATTTATTTAAAAATAATTATTTTTATTATTAAATCCTTTTGAGATGAGTAATTTATATATTTATTTATTTAAAAATAATTATTTTTATTATTAAATTCTTTTGAGATGAGTAATTTATATATTTATTTATTTATCTGCAGACTGTCATCCTCATCTTCATAGTGTTGTTGTTTCACAACGTTTCCGCCAACTATTCCTCTTCATCAGGTGGTAAATTGCGACGGGATAGGAATGCTGAATCTCTTAATTATATCCTCAGTAATTACTGCCTTCCATAGTTGCTGTCATCTCACCACATTGTTGGCCAATTAATCTGCAGACACTTCACTTACGTTTACTATTTATGTTTCAGGCATCATTGGGTGGTCTTCCATTGATCAGTTAATCCGTTGAGTGACATGCCCCTCCTTCTCCTCTACGGCGCTACGAAGTGATGACATGTTGACCGAATTCTTCTCATATGTTGGTATCCCGCAAGATGTTGCTACTAAGTACCTCGAGTCTTTTCAAAAGAACCGCATCACAACTTCAGTATTGTCCGAGCTTGATAAGGATGCTCTCATTGAGTAAGGTGTACACACTTTCAGTGACAAGCTGGTCATCCTTAAATTAGCTCGATCACTCTCATCGTTGCCTGCTGACTTATCACCTATCACTCCCTCAACCAAGGATACCTCAGCTAAGGTCAAACCTCCATCTATCTCCACCGAAACAACCAAACCACAATTCCACAAGTTTTGAGTGGACTGTGGCATTTACAAAAAAATCACGGGACTGTCTAAGATGAACGTTATCCCTTATCTGCAGTGATTCTGTCCAGATTAGTATTGTCAACACTGTGCCACAGTTTCTCGTGTTACCAGAGGATAAACTGCTGAACATAGTGGAGTCATTCGTCATGAAGAGTTCCAATCCGTCCGTCCATCGACTCGTGTTTCGTTCTATCCACTTGCTTATATTGCAATCATGATTTGTCTAAGGACTATATCAAGGAACAATTCATCATTGGACTGTTCAATGAGTCATTTCAGACTGATATCCTAGCCAAGACCACCCAACAATCGAGCCTCGACTCTGTCATTAACCATGCCGAGGTATTTGAATTGGCTATTCGTAACCAGGCCAAACTTCATGATTCCAGTGAAATTCATGCTGCCCGTATATGAGGGTACAAAAATCAGCAGAAATATACCCATCGGTTAACCAATTCAACCCCCATTTCAACAGCTACCAGCTCTCGCTCCTCCTGATTTTAGCAACCAAATAGTCTGTGCAATGGTTGTGGCAGCCTACAAAATTCATCGTATCAAAGATCAATACTTTGCCCTGCATGGGGACAAACATGCAGTAGATGCAGGTGCCCAAACCCTTTTTCCTCTGTCTGCCAAGCAGGCTCCAGAATTTCTGGTGTCAGCCTTGTCCCCCATGTTCAATATGATGGAGACCAGAACTGTTTTTGGTCAACGAACCACAATATCGAGGAGATTCCAGCCACTGTGACATCTGTTGACGGCCTATCACATGATCGCACTCTGATGAACATTTTTTCAGACAGTGGGGCTTCCATATGCATTAGTAATAGTAAACTTCTAGAGCTTCTCGGTATAGATTGATACCTGTTATGTCCATGCACTAGCATGTTGTCAGGTATCCCCATAGATAAGTAGTTTGCATGATATGAAGAAATTACATTTTCAAAAAGTGGGGGATAACTTTTCCATGTAATTTTAACTTAAATTGAGCACCCGCTTTCTGGCCACCTAGTGAGGAGGCATTTTTTTGTTTGTTTATTGGCTAAAAGGGTTTGGGTTTTTTTTTTTCTGCTTTTATCTTTCAATAAAGACACGAGGAAATTGAAAAACAAAAATAAAGAAAAATCTGTATACAGATAGTGTAATACCTTATGTTATCAATGGTGACTATTTCTATACACTCAAGCGCGCATATTTTTGCCGCAAACAAGTAGTTTTCCAGATATTAAGCAACATAATTCCTTATGTTATCAGTGGTGGCACGTCAAAAATATGCGCGCTTGCGCATACAGAAATGGCCACCACTGATAACATATAGAATTACGTTGTTTAATATCTGGAAAACTACTTGTTTTTCATCTAATTTTAAATTGTTCGCCAAAGATTACTATGCAATTTGGTACGCGAGTGAGCATTTAACAAGCTTCGTTTATGCACCCGCGTGTGGTGTAAACATAGCATAAAAATTTGTTTTCATGATATGAAGAAATTACTGAGTTGCCAGAAAGTGAATGCTCAGTTTACTTTAAATTTATATAGGAAAGTGATCACCCACTTTTTCAAAGAGTAATTTCTTCATATCATGAAAACTTAAAAAATATATATATACATATATTTTTCATTAAATTATCAGGTGAAAGAATGGTTCGTCTGCAAAACTACACAATGCATAAGCCTAAAGAGTCCTAGAGTGGATGAAACGCAGAATATTCAGTGTAGCTTAATCGCCATATATATTTTATAACTTACTAACTAGCTCTACCTACGTATTGAGCAATTTTGAAGTAAATACTTAAAGTTTGCGCATAAATTTATACTTTCGTATATTAATTTTATGCGAGTAAATGAAGTAGTTATATATATATATATATATATATATATATATATACATATATCTTCTCTTCAGTAGTCCGTCGCTGACGACGATGACGTTGCACCATGCCTAACAGTCCCAGATAGATTACGCCTGATGGACTCGCTGGTGACTGTGGAGTCCAATTCGTGAATTGCATACACGGCCGCAGGCAGCACAAGGGAAGATGCCGTCTGCCCGCTGCGCCGCGTGCCTTTGGTGTCTTCTTCGCTCTGCT
Organism: Euprymna scolopes; assembly: GCF_053919585.1. NCBI lineage: Eukaryota > Metazoa > Mollusca > Cephalopoda > Sepiida > Sepiolidae > Euprymna > Euprymna scolopes. The sequence continues at coordinate 50,040,977 of NC_136497.1, forward strand.
CGGTCGTTATAGGTGGAGGTGAAAGTTTCCAAGCCCTCTTGGCAGATGTTTCGCCATTTTCTCCGATCAGCAGCAGCATGTTCGATGGCGTTGGATTCTATGCCACACTTTTTCAATGATGTTTTTAGTTGGTCCTTGAAACGTTTACGTGGACCCCCAGGGTTGCGTCTGCCCTCTGCAAGTTCCCCGTAGAGGACCTTGCGTGGGAGCCTTTCTGCTGGCATCCAGATGGTGTGACTAAGCCACCTAAGTTGTCTATTAGTTAGAATTATTTCAAGTGGGTCCATTTGAGTGCGCCTGCGTATCTCATTGTGTGGCACCCTGTGCCACCATTTTAAACCTAGTATACGCTGTAAGCAGTTGGTATGAAATGCTTCTAGCTTTTTCAGGTGGCGTCTATAAGGCACCCATGACTCGCTGCCATACAAGAGGATGGAGAGACAGATTGCTCTATAGACAGAAACCTTGGTGGTGGTGGTGAGGTTACGGTTCATAAAAACTCTGTGCGAGAGTCTACCAAAGGCTGCAGCAGCCAGACCAATGCGCCGTTGGATATATATATATATATATATATATATATATATATATATATATATATATAAATATATATATATATATATATATATATATATATATATATATATAAAGCTGAAAGTCTGTGTGTGTGTCTGATCACAAATAGGCTCCTATATGGTTGACTGTTATAGAAAACTGATCACATAAAAAATTAAAATTGTATGGAAATAAAAAATTTCAAATTTAAAAAAAGAAACGTTTACAAGTGTTTTTGATATAGATGTACATAAGAATACTTTGATAAGTATGTTTTAACTTAAATAGGGATGGTATGATAAAATTGTGGGACCTGCATTCGCGCCTAGCCTTCATAGAATGGAAATAGGCACAAACTTTTATAAAGATTTTTCATATCTATCTGCGTAAGTATACTTTGATAATTATGTTTCAGTTTGAAGAAATATGGTTGTTGTGGTGGCAACCACTTATTTGCATATGCGAATAACATAACACTATAAATGGCAAGCCTAAGTTGGCCTTGGTGTGTCTTACTCAAATGCCACCAGAAGTGACGCCGAAGAGCGTACATGTCCTCCCACCAAGACTCTCTGACTCGACACCGTCATTTGTACATATTGTAAATATACCTTTTCTTTAATACACTTATTATTGTGTTATCTTGTTGTTTGCGTCTTCATTGTATTTCCTTACTAATTATTGTTCAACCTTGCAACCACAACAGTTGGCGACGAGATATGAAGCGTCAAATATAACAGTTTGACGAAGAACTATTTAAAAAAAAAAAAAAATACAACGCAAAGGTTGACCATTTTTTTAAGGAATGCAAAGTGTTGACGAGCAAACGGATTTTACGCTAAAGAGAAGTTTCAACTCAAGTGAAAAAAAAAAACTCTTACGTGGCAAAAGCGACAATTTACGCCGTTTTTTGGGAATCCGACTTGCAGGTTAACTTGTTGCTAGCTATCTTGCTCTTGCTTGTTGCTGGATCTCAACATTTTCAACCGAGAGAAAGACAGCTGTCGTACAAAGCTAAGACTCTGTAACATCATCTGTGTATAGATACTCCCTCAGGCATTTGTCTATCAAATGGTCCTGTGGCGATGGAAGTCATTTTTGGGCTCATGGATTTTGAGTGTCTGAGGGAGTGGCACTCGTCTGATAAGACGTTGCAACCATCATATATATATATATATATATATATATATATATATATATACATGTCTGTATATATATGTATATATTTGTATGTGTATATATATATATATATACAGATGTCTGTATATATATTTATATATATATGTGTATATATATATATGTATATATATTTATATATATATATATATATGTCTGTATACAGATGTCTGTATATGTATTTATATATATATGTGTATATATATATGTATATATATATATATATATATATATGTCTGTATACAGATGTCTGTATATATATTTATATATATGTGTGTATATATATATATATATATATATATATATATATATGTATATATGTATTTACATACATGCCTGTATATATAAGTCTGTATATATATATATATATATATATATATATATATATATATATATATGGCTGTATATATGCATCTATATATGTACACACACACACACACACACACACACACACACATAAAATGATTATTAGTCTTATATATTGTTACCATAACGTTTTCACCCTCCACCTCTACTTTTAATTTAAATTAATCTGTGAGTTTGTTTTATGTTTTCATTCATAAAATGTCATGTGTGCCTGTTTCCCATGAAGCAAAGAATGTTAATTAACAATTCATCATGTGATTCAGTATAAAAATGTTTAATTCAAACAATAATTATAGTTTTCTTTCTCCCTCTTGTTTCACTCTTGTCTATTTCTTCCTTCCTACTTTTCTGTCTTCCTTTATTCCTTATATTCTTCGCTCCAATACTAGCAATCACAAAGCTTGTGTTCAGTCAATACTGACCAAAATTGAAACGAATATGCTTAATGAATTCCAGTCTTCATAGGCAACTGTTATACTCATAATTCCTTGTTTCTTTCCTTGACCACAACAGTCTCTATCTTCGCCCACTCAGCTTCCCAATCGAGAACAATGTAACAATTCTACATTTATCCAATAATTCAAACATTCACTGGTTAAAGCGGTTTCATTTTTCTTAAGAATAATTCACAAGCGGATTTTGCAGGAAAGAGTTGCTGTTCTCCTATATTCAGCGCATGGTATTCCCAAATGATCCCCCATCTGGCATAACATCGTGCAGCATAAACACGTTCTCGTTAGATCATTGATTAGATCTGCATTCAAGCCAGACAAACGCAAACAGCAAAAAATTAAATAATTCATTGTTGGGATCTAGAATTTCTTCAGTTAATCTACTTTCCCGGGCAACGGTGGGACACAGGTAATATATATATATATATATATATATATATATATATATATACATATATATATACACTAGTGTACACCTTCACGTAAAAGTGTCAAAAATGTTTTTGCTTCACCAGTCTCTACACTATATATAAATGAAACAATAGATGTGCATATATTTGTGGGTGTACGTGTGTGGGAAAATATTTAACCTATATATTCTTAAACTACTGGTAACATAACATTGAAAAAAAAAAATAACAGGGAATAATAATCATATATCAAGAATGGTTTATAACAAGTAAAATCTTTCTATGTGAATAACACGTACAGAAATACAATGTTAGCAGGTTGATATGCAAAATGTTAATTTCAACTTGCTCGCATATTTCTATTACTTTTGCGCATGCGCAAATTCATTCATAGTTTGACGTAATTTAAGGTTAAATCTTTTTCATCTATCTGTCGATAGTTCAAATGGTAAGGAACGGGTCTGAAGTGCTAAATGTTTTGGTTTCGATTCTAGCTAATGGCACCCAAGTAATTTTTTTTTTTAACATTGGAAATCAGTGCTATAGATTAGGTACAATATGATATTCAATAGAGAATTGGCTTTGTGATAATAAATCCGAAATCTGCATGAATTAAAATACATGCAAAGGTATTTTACTACCGTGCAAGGCCGACCCCCCCCCCCATCCGTCCACTATTCATATAAAATCAGAGAATTACTGCAATATTTGAATTTTTCAGACATAAATTATTGACATACAAAACAAAAAACACCTACAGTTGACTTTTTCTTTAAAGTGGGGGATCTCTTTCCTAATTAATTTCAGGTGGTGGGGTAGTTTGACTTGCTATTTGCTTTCTCTTTTCCCTTCACCACTTGAAATGGTTTCGTTTAGGTGTAAGAAAAAATCACGTTTTTTATTCGCTAACTTTTGTGTGACGGGACGGGTTTATATTTATTTACATACAAATAAATACATATCAGTATAGAGTGAAGGATATTTATCACATTATTTAGAAATATAAAGAACAAAAAAGGCTGAATTTAGCCAAACTTGTTTCCCTCGGGCCTTTTTCCTATATACTTTAATGATACAAAATACATGTTAAAATAATCCTTAGTTCTACGATTTGGATTCTTTTAATTGGCAGTAAATTGTAACTGATAAAGTCACCAGTCTCTTTCTTAGCTTCTATGATTTTGTTTTCTCTCGACCTGTCTCACTCAGTGTTGATTAAACACTCTCTAATGGTTTTGAATGTCTCTTTCATACACACCGTAAACACTTATTAGTAAAAATTAAAAAAAAAAAACAAGAACAAAGCATATTGATAATAAAAGTTCTATTTACTTCTATAAAGAGACATTATTTTTAGTTTAACTGATCTGTCGCAGTTTGTAAATTTTTGAATGGTATCAACGTGGAACTTGTAGTGGTTATAACCCAATAGGCCACGTGTAGTATGAATAATATCCTTATACAAAACAGAACAAGTAAAAGTCTTTTAAACCTTTGTTTGAGAGGAGCTCTGCGGTTAGCTAATTGAAACATTAACCTGTGGGAAGGAATAACAGTGAATCTGATTGATTAGGTAGCTAGACTAAACACCATGAGTATATATAAAAACAAACTGGTAACATGAATTCCATGCATTATAGTTTGATGATTATTTATATGGATGAAACG
>NC_136497.1:50050600-50073100 GCF_053919585.1 Euprymna scolopes
AATTCATTACGTTTCTGAATTTTTTAGATGAGGATGTGTTATTCGTTTTATTTCGATTCTTCGGACTACTGTTCTTATCTCGAGTGTCATTTTCGCAACGTTTCGGCCAATTTAACCTCTGGTCTTCTTCAGGTGTATCTTGTCGGACTCGGAAATATTTCTATCAAACTTGAGAATTTGGATGGAATTTCGAACAGAACCCTTTATTTACTCCAAGGACCTGTGGCGCAATGGTTAGAGTACTTGGAAAAATCAATTGTAAAAGAGATATTCTCCTGAAGGTAAAAGATTCAATTCTCAGTGAGGGTGACCGAAATATACACTTGCGAAGTATTTAGGAACTCTATCCAGTCATGAATGACGGAACGAAAGCATGCTAGTCCTATTCGAAATTCTGTCCAAATTCCTGAGTTCGACATAAACATTCCTGAATTCGACAATATACACCTGAAGAAGGTCGAAGTTTACATCGGTCAAAACGTTGTGAAAATGATACTCAAGATGAGGACAGTAGTTCGAATAATCCAAATAAAAAATAAGATTTCCTTTTTTTTTTTTTTTAACTAGTTCACAGTACCAATAACACATTCGGTCTTAATACTTGTAAACTACGACATCAATCTTCTTTTCTTAGGGACAAAATAAATAAAGAACTAATACTTTACCTTTTTGACAAAAATGACTTAATTAAAACCAGTTTAAAGATTTAAAAGTTATCTTTGAATTTAGAACGCACACGAAGTAAACATATATTGGCCATTTAAAATAAATATATATGCTATATTAATAAAGCAAAGTTGATTTTCGTCTGTATCTACGGTTTCAATAGGAAAATAACCGAACACGTCCTAAACAATTTTTTTCACAATCAACACAAACAGAATTTCTAAAAGCGTGTTTCATAAAGCTATGCATACATTTCGTCCCCCGTCTAAAAACTATTATATTTATTCCGAATAAACTACTTCTCCCACAAAGAGGATAACACAAAGTTTCTCTCCCTATCCCCATATTATTCACTCGCAAATCATTGACACTCTGTTTATTTCTTAATAGGTATAATTATTTAGAACTTACTGTTTATTATTTCCTTTTTAATTCATAGAATTTATTGCATAATACACTGCATTCTTTCAACATGTATAAACGCTCCCTCACTTTTGCTTAAATTTTATCTAGCGCCCAAGATTACATTTGTAGAATAAACGAATGTCGGAATAATTTAATTTCATCAGAACAGTCTTTATTTAAATACTACTTTTTATCATTCTTCCGAATAATTGGTTACATTAATACATATCTCACATCATATTCAAAATGGCGTCTTAACCTAACTTAATCTTTCCAAAACGTCTTTTAGTTTTTGTTTTTAACTTTCAAAATAGAATTAATGTTAACGTTTTCTACCTATTCTGTTACTGTACTTAATAGTTTCTTTCATCGGCCAGTTAAGGAGAAATTCTTTTAGACTGTGATAATTTAAATTTTCGTCCCAAAACTTCTGATATTTTGAAGAAACGGTTTTTGGGGTTCTTTTCCAAATCAAATAACATGAAAGCGTTTTATTGTTTCTGATACGATACTTAATCTTTTCCCTCATCGGTTACTTAAGGAGAAATCTAATACAATAAAAATATTTAAAAATCTATATTTTACCTACATATAACATTTTTTTTCTATGCAATATAAACCAAACTAAACCCACTTCTGCTAAGCTAAAACTTAAAAATACAACTGTCTCGTTCGTATTGTTTAGAGGTATGTATAACCTTATTAATATTGTTTCGGTTTTTTAATTAACAAAGATCCAACCAGTCCGTGTACAGAGGGTAGGAATAGTAAAATATGGACAAATCAGTGATGCTAAGCCTCTGTGTTCAGTTCTCAATGAGAAAGAGTCTGGCTGCTTGTCAAATTATCTTCTTGTTGAAAACGATTATATTTTTTTCATATTTTTTCTAAGTTTTTTCTTTTTAATGCTCTTCTATCAATTTTCTTTACTTAAAATAAATATTTCATATTTTCCCCGAGCAACGCCAGGATACGAGCCCTGCTAAATGATGATGATGATGATGATGAAGAAGAAGAAGAAGAAAGTATACACTTACTATTGTTGTATATTAGTTAAGTAGGTACACGAAACAAGTAAACATGAAAGAAATATTGCCTTGTGTAAGCTACTCTCTTTTTCCATGCATTCACCTTACTCCTTTTTTTTCATGCATTAAAATCAGTTGCTGCCCCCCTCAACCCTCCTCTCTCTCTCTCTCTTTCTCTCTCTCTCTCTCTCTCTCTCTCTCTCTCTCTCTCTCTCTCTCTCTCTGGCGTTTGCATAATGCAGCATCCACAAAATTTAAAAAAAAAACATTAGACCATTGGTTACAAGCGTTTTTTCTAAGCAATAATAATAAAAAAAATGCAAGTACTTGAGAATAATGAAAATAAATAATTAACTAATTAAAAGAAAAATGATTTGTTAAATTGTATGAGTATGCAAATGGGTTTGTAGTTCCATTTAAAGTGGGCGTTACTGCGCAGTTGAAGGGTTTACTAATTGTCAAGTTGACCAGGAATTTATGCCTGAGTTATAAATGAACACTAATTGTATACACGTCCATCATTATATTTTTGTTTAATTTCTCATTTCAAATAAATGGTAAATATCAATGTTATGGAAAATTAAGTGTGCCGTTTGTAACTGAAAAGAAATATTTGAATGATTATGTGCCCAACAAATGTAGACGCCATCTTCGATTTTTCATTTCGGTACATCTCTGTCAATTTTTATTACCGAAAGAATTATTGGATCGAATAGAATATGGATACAAACAACACTGACTAAGACCATTTCAATTTATGCAAACAGGATTAATTCAGCAGAAAATTTTCATACAAGCAAAAAGGATCAGTCTAGTAGCCAATTTCCATATAAATAAAAGGGATTAATCTGATAAAACATTCGCATATAAGGTAAAGGGATTAATCTAGTAGAACATTCCCATATAAGCAAAAGGGGTTAATTTGGTAGAACATTCCCATGTATACAGAAGGAATTAATCTGGTAGAACATTCCCATGCATACAAAAGGAATTGATCTGGTAGAACATTCCCATGTATACAAAAGGAATTAATCTGGTAGAACATTCCCATGTATACAGAAGGAATTAATCTGGTAGAACATTCCCATGTATACAGAAGGAATTAATCTGGTAGAACATTCCCATGTATACAGAAGGAATTAATCTGGTAGAACATTCCCATGTATACAGAAGGAATTAATCTGGTAGAACATTCCCATGCATACAAAAGGAATTAATCTGGTAGAACATTCCCATGTATACAGAAGGAATTAATCTGGTAGAACATTCCCATGTATACAGAAGGAATTAATCTGGTAGAACATTCCCATGTATACAGAAGGAATTAATCTGGTAGAACATTCCCATGCATACAAAAGGAATTAATCTGGTAGAACATTCCCATGTATACAGAAGGAATTAATCTGGTAGAACATTCCCATGTATACAGAAGGAATTAATCTGGTAGAACATTCCCATGTATACAGAAGGAATTAATCTGGTAGAACATTCCCATGTATACAGAAAGGATTAATCTGATAAAACATTCAAAAGCAAAAGGGAATTAATCTGGTAGAACATTTCCATATAAGCAAAAGGGGTTAATCTGGTAGAATATTTCCTCATCTACAGAAGGGATTAATCTGATAAAACATTTCCATATAAGCAAAAGGGATTATTTCGGTAGATTTTTCTCATATAAGAAATAGAGATTAATCAAGTAGACCATTTCGATAAAAGTAACGGGAACGACTTAAAAAGAAAACACATAATTACTTCAACTCTATTCTTTTTGTCTTGTCGAATCATATTTGTTTAGCCATCTGTCTGTCTCAAAAGACAATGGATGCCCCTTGCTCAATAAGAAATTTACAGTGAAGCAAGGATTGTAGAATCTACAGTGACATTTCTAATCCAACACTTCTTAAATCCAGGATCCTAAGATGATTGGAAACAATGCCAGGGTAAGAAAAGACAGAGTTATTTCAAAGTTTTTCTTCTTCTACACTGGTTGCCTTACCAAGATTAAGAACCCTATTATTAACATCACTGTAAGAATGATATACACGAGTAAAGCGAATATTATGTAATCTCATTCTATAAAAATAGGTAAAAGGTGGTTGGAGAATACAAGGGAATCTTTCTAACATTTCGATCGTTGACAATAAAAGACAATAAAGTTAAAGGAATTGATTGTCTTAAACTATAGCAAACTGGTTTTCAGAGTCCAATTGTAACAATAAGGTAAGATGGTCGTGCAAAGCACTCAATAAATAACTTGAAGCAACCCCTATATAGGTGTTCGTTTATAGAGGTTGAAACCTGATAAGTCTAACGACCAGTGAGCAAAAATAGGGAGAAACTATAACTCTCGAATATCATGAATTCACGAGAGTTGCAGGATTTCCCTTGACCCCTTTCTCTGAGCTCAAAACTCCCAAATAAAAGAGATAACTTCGAAAGGCTGCAACTTTGTTATTCCTACATATGGTTTCATACCTTTACCGTTCATTTATAGAGGCTGAAACCTGATAAGTCTAACGACCAGTGAGCCAAAAGAGGGAGAAAATATAACTCTCGAATATCATGAATTCATGAGAGCTGCAGGATTTCCCTTAACCCCTTTCTCTGAGCTCAAAACTCCCAAATAAAAGAGATAACTTTGAAAGGCTGCAACTTTGTTATTCCTACGTATGATTTCATACCTTTACCAAGGTTATTTGTAAAAGTGGTGACAGTACTCAAACACAGTATGATAATGCCACAGACTTATCGGGTAACCACTTCATCACTGCCATAATCGTATCTACCATCTTGAAAAATATGGACTTTAGCTTATCCTCCAGCTATAGAGGAACTAGCATTTCGTTTATAATAAATCTTTTAAATGTAGTCTCTCTTTATTTAGAAACTATCTGTACCCTGGCATGCTTTGCTCTGGCTCGATTTGGTGTAATGGAAGAATCCCCATCACCGCGGTTTTAGCACTCCGAAATCTACCAAAGAAATATTTTGTTATATACGAACGTGAGACGGACGTTTCCAACCCAAAAAAAGAAGAAAAAAAAAGGAAGAAGAATGGAAAAAAGTGGGTTCCTATTGCCGTTTCTAAGGGAAATATATAAAAAAGAGAAGAAAAAAAAGAAAGGAAATAAACGATGAAAATAGAGAGAACGGCATCGAACAAAGCAAAAGGTAACGGAATTATTTATGATATGTTTATTAAAAAAAAACAAAGAAAAAGAGAAAAACGGAAAGAGAGAAGAAATAAATTTGAAAAATGGAAAGTTCGGGAAAACGAAAAGCAGAGAAAAGAAACATAAAAATCCAAATAAAATACAGTGAAAAAAATCAAAAGAAACGATGGTGTAGAACGCGAAATGAAACGGATTTGAAGTAAAATAATTTTTATTCTAAGGAAAGAAAATGTAAAGTTACTTGTTTTGTTTTTGTTTTTATTTTGAACCAGCATAAAAGTAAGTGTGGTGCGTTTCACCTAAATTGAAGTCCAGCTTTTATAGAAACCTAACCTGGTATTCGTCCGTAATTGTCTCCTGTGAACGATCACGGATGGTATAAATTGGTGCCAGTGGAAGTATGAATTTATTACAGAGAGAAGAATTTACTACTTCCATTGATCGTAACCGGTTTTGGCAGTGAACTCTCACCAGATAAAATATAGGAAGCTCCGATCAGCGAGGTAGCGGATAGGTAATATGCCTATAACACACCTCAGATAGCGTGATGCAGTTTATGTACAGTAGATCTGCATAAAATCTCTAGATTTTAAATCCTATTAAGGTCAAACTTGGAGGGGAAAAATGAGTTCATTTTATTTATATAGAGAAGAGATAAGAATAATGGCAGACAACCCCCATTTAGATTGCTGTAGGATAACTCAAATTAAAGAAGTTTCTGGATTTCGAACTGACATCATCAAGGTTATGAAGAAAAGAACAATGAACTGGTTCAATCCAATCATCATTCTTCAGATGCATGTATTGAACTCAGAAATCTGTCTGGAATTTTAAACAGAACTCTTTATTTAACCCAGAGGGTAGTTTGTTCTCATTCCATCAGCCATGATCGGGTAGAAGTATTAAGTTACTTATAATTATATTCTTTATCGCCTGCACAAGTTATCAATCATCATCTCAAAAGTTTGTACTTGTATTCATAGTATCGCCCTCAGTGAAGATAAAACCTTCAACCACCAGTAAGCTGTTGTTTAAAACTAATTAGCACTTTATCTGTTACGCCATGTGTTCTTGTAAGATAGATTCCCAAATTTTACAAAAAGATTCCAGAGGTCAATAAGATGAATGAATAATATAACGCTTAAGGTGTCTGGATGAAATCAGTAGAGACTAGATGCAAGACGACATAATTAAATAATGCTTATCTGCTGATAGCTGTCGATTCAAAATAACCTCCATTGCCTCTGCTGTTATGAGAAAGGTTATTGTTTCGTCATCTCAGCATCAGCAAAACGTGTAATGCCTTAACAAAAGGAACATAATAATCGTTCCTGCTTTATCTGAAAAAAATAATCTGACATTTGAGATTGGCTTGGATTAGATTGCGGCTTACGATACTTGGCTTGAAAAAAAATAATGAATTATTAATTTGCCTGATTTGTGCTTCCAGCCATTTTCTTGGATAACCTGAGTCAAATTTGCACTTAGTCTTGAAATACAACTGACCCAACAAAATTTGGCCTGGAGATAAGAGCCACCATTGTTATTAATGGATAATGTAATAGACAGCAAATCTATATACTATTAAAGCGGTGGATCTTGTTTGCTTGTTTATATGTTTGCATCTTTTTCACCTAGCACATTGGATGACGTCATAAAGAGAAATTAACGACACTGTGATACTATCAGCATCTCCCCGCCCCCTAAGTGAGGAAAAGTGGGAGAGAAAGAGAAAAAGAAGTATGACAAAAGAAAAATGAAATGGAACAATGAATAGAAAGTTGTTCATAAAGGCACACAAAAGGAAGCTGACATGGGATTGTTGGTCAAGGCGTGGTACTGAATGGGACCAAAAGGACCGGATGTATATTTAGAGTTATTTAATGAGCAGTTTAAGGAGTAGTGGTGAGTTTTGCAACAGGTCATGAGAGTTAGGAACAGTTGAGGACAGTCTTGTGTTTGCAAGGGTTGATAACGATTGCAAGTTGTACACAGTAGAACACAGATCTTTAGGAGGTCAAGATGAGAAAATGAATTTATCTACTGACCTACACACACACACACACACACACACACACACACACACACACACACACACACACACACACACGCAGTGCAACTGATATTTGTAGAATTTGTTGGAGTTTGTGTTTTTTGTGTTTTATTTTATCTCTACTTATGAAACCATGCTTTGATAGTTGCCAATCTGAGAGACAATGACACGACCAGAAGAGAAAATGTAATAGAAGACTGTGGCGCACAGCAACAGCATAAAACTTTTTTTAATGCCTATATGTAATTTTTCTCTTCTCATTCTGTTTTGGTCATCATCTTTAATATTAGCCACACACACACACACACATATACACATATATAATTGTGCCCACCAAGTAGTAGATCATTCCTACAAAATCTTAGGTTCCTATGTCTTAACACTAGTTAACAGACATATAGACACGCAGATACACGTCTCTCTCATATTAGTATAGATGTAATTTTTTTTCAATTCCACCAATCCGAGTGGGAGCTAAGAACGTCCCATCTGTGCAATACATTGCAATGGAAGTGGGTTTTTTTTTGTTGTTTTTTTTACATAGGCATAACCACTTATCAAGGCCCAGAGACAACTCGAGGATTAGGGTTAAGAGTGTACAGTAGTCAATTGGACAATATAGTAATCGATAGTAATGGAAATTCGATAAATTTGTTAACTTAAGTTGAACGGCTCATCAAGAACTTGTTTACGTTAGACTTGAAGACAACCATATTGTAGTCATCTGGAAAGCAGGAAAACGGAAGACAATTCCACAGGTGTGCAGTTCTAAGAAAGAAGCTTTGTTCATGGAATCTACATTTAGGTTTAGGCACAGATAACGAGTGGGGAAAATTATTGATAGTGTTTTCAGCTAGATGGGTGTTTCTTGTGAAAGTTTGGTGAGGGGGGGACCATAGATTGAAGCTCAGTCGAGCACTTTCCATGAAAATAATGATAAAGCAGAGACAAACTTACAACATCTCTTCTGTGAGATAGAGGTTGCAGGGAAGAGAAAAGGACATCTCCTATGAGGCAACAAAGTCTATTTTTGTTATATTCCTAAATACTTAGGAAATAAAGACAAACGTGAGTTACACCGAGTGGTATGTGTAATGGGGTTTATTTATAATACAGAAACGTAAGGCTGCTCGCCTAAGGTAAATAGAAGTACATAGTAACAAGTATGGGGAAGAAAGTCTGATAATCAACACGTAAGACTATCCGTCTTACTGCGACTGCTTGTCTGCCGCTGTCTGCCGCTGTCTGGCAAACAGTCCAATATATATATACAGTTTGTAACCGGTGTATAGCCAGTTATGTTCCTTCACAACACCTCCCCCTGAAGCTGAAATCTTCCTGATTTTAGCTTAAATACCTCTTCCTTTTAGGGTCAGGGCTTAATCTCCTGGTAACTTTTCTCTTTCTTGCGCTTTTCCTTCTGGTCAGCGTTACCCGGGGTAAAGGTTTCTGTCCAGCCCGTATGGTCGGTTCAGGCGAAATATTCATTGTTTGCGGTACACACGCTGGTTTTGGTATATCAAAAATATCGCACAATGTTTCCATTGGTGTCTCTTCCACATTTGGAGACAGTCTGGGACGTATTTGATTTCTGTGTCTTTTGCAGACAAAACTTAATCCTTGGATGGTATAGACCATGCTCCCAATCCTTTTTTTGATAATACCTTCAACCCACTGACTTCGTCCATTTTGAAAATTTTTGAAATATACATTTTCACCTGGGGAGAAGTACTTGGTATTAAGGTTTTCTTTTTTGAAAACTTTCTTTTTCTCTGGTAGCAGCCTATCGAAGACAGATCTTATCTTTCTTGCAAACATTAGCTCAGCCGGGGAAGAATTGACATTATTATTAGGATTTGGTGTCACCCTGTAAATTGCTAAAAATGTTTGAATACATTGTTCGTCTGTGTCCGTAGTAAGATTTTTCTTAAGTGCCCTTTTAAACGTATCTACAAATTTTTCGGCCAACCCATTCGATCGTGGATGGTACACAGGTGTTGTCATATGTAGAATATTTAGTGAGTCACAGAATTCTTTGAATTCATGAGCAGTAAATGCTGTTCCATTATCGCTCACTAAGGTTTTTGGCACTCCAAAACGGCTAAAAATTTCATTAAGCGCACTCACAGTGTTTTTTGCTGTTGGATGTCTAAACTTAAATATTTCTGGCCATTTTGAAAAAGAATCTACAATAATCAAGTAAAAATAACCATTTATAGGTCCCGCATAATCAATATGCAGACGTGACCAGGGTAGGTCCGTCTTTGGCCATGGCGTCGTTTTTACTGGAGGATCTCGAGCTGCTAATTGACATCCTCTGCATGTCTTGACACATTTTTCAACTTCCTTGTCCATACCAGGCCAGTACACATATCCTCTCATAAGGGATTTCATTCTCGAAATGCCCGGATGACCTGTATGAAATTCCTTCAGAATTTTCCTCTGTAACGTTAGTGGAATTACGATCCTCTCACCATACATGAGCACATCTTCACAGATGGAAAAAGGCGTTGTTTGATCTACCTTTTTATTTTTTTTTATCCATCCCAATTGATTTTTCATTTTCTTAATGAAAATGTCATTTACTGCCTCTTTTTTTATTTTTTCGAAAGTTACCGGAAGTTCACGTATCATATTACACATTGAACTTGTACATTCACTTTCGTCTTTAAGCGCAGCAATTACCGTTTCTTCGAAACTTTCGCTTCTTTTAGGGATCAACCGTGATAATGCATCTGCGTGTCCTAACTTTTTTGAGGATACATGTTCCATCTTAAACTGATAGTTTAAGAGGGTTACAGCCCATCGCTGTAATCGATTCGCAGTATGTGTGGGAATGCCTTTCTTTGATCCAAATATGGTAAGTAGGGGTTTATGGTCGGTTTGCAAAATAAAAGATCGTCCATGGAGAAATCGATTGTACTTTGTAATTCCAAATATTATCGACAGCGCCTCTTTTTCAATTTGGCTGTAATTTTTCTCCGCTGCAACCAACGTTCTTGAAGCATGGGCGATAGCTTTTGTCCTACCATCCTCATACTTGTGAAGTAATACAGCGCCAACACCGTAATCACTGGCGTCCGTTGCTAGTATTAGTTCCTTTTCTGGATTGAAATGTGCCAATGCTAAGTCTGACAGTAGACATCTTTTGATATTTTGGAAAGCAGATTCACATTCCTTATTCCAGTTCCATTTAACACCCTTTTTCAGTAACTCGTTAAGAGGAGCTCTTAAATTATGTATGTTAGGGATGTAAATTGCATAGTATTGAACTAATCCCAAAAACGATTTTAATTTTGTCACTGAATCTGGAGCAGGCATCTTTTCAATTGCTTCAGTCCTTTGTGGATCCGGTCTTCGACCCTCTTTGTCGATTATTTGACCTAGATATTTAATTTTTTTCATAAAAAAATCGCATTTTTCTGGGCTCAATTTAAAACCAAATTCCTGTATTCTTTTGAATACTTCTTTTACATGCTTCTTATGATCTTGCAAATTTTCACTTTTAATTAGGATATCGTCAAGGTAGGCCATTGAAAATTCCAACCCTGCCAGCATCGTGTCCATAATTTGCTGGAAAATAGCAGGAGCAACCTTTAATCCAAAAGGAAGCCTCTTTAGCTTAAAAATGCCCTTATGAGTATTTATGCCTAAGTATTTGGAGCATTCATTGCTGATCTTAATTTGCAAGTAAGCATCTGAGAGGTCTATCTTAGAAAAAATTTTTCCTCCGTTAAGCTTAGAGAACAGATCTTCTGCGGACGGAAGGGGATAATTATGGTCCAATAGACAGTCATTTAAACCCGTTGAAAAATCTCCACAGACCCTTATTCTGTTATTTTTTTTCTTTACATACACGGTTGGACTTGCCCAATCTGTGTGGTTAACTTTTTCAATGACTTCCAGTTGTTGAAGTCTATCCAACTCTTTTTCGATTGCGTCCATCGCTGAAAAAGGCACATTCCTTTTAGGTTTGAATACTGGAGTGGCATTTTTCTTTAATTCAAATTTTGCCTCTGTCTTAATACAGAGTCCTAGTCCTTCGGCAAAAACATTGGGAAATTCAGTTTTCAAATCCTTCAGGAAGTCTTCCCTTTGGTTTGCTTTTTCTGCAGTTAAAACGTTACAAAACGAATTTATGGGTTTCTCCCATAAATTAAACAGGACAATCCAATCTACCCCAAACAGGCATGTATTCTTTCCTGGTACGACGTACACTTTGGATTTATGAGTCTGGTTAGCGAATGTCACTTTGCATTTTAATTCTCCCTTGAACTCTAATCTTTTGCCGCACACACTTCTCGCCGTCTTTCTGGTTTTCGCTAATTCAGGTCGACCTATCCTTTTCCATATATCTTCATTTATAATACTAATATCTGCACCGCTATCCAGAAGTAATGTAACCAGATGTCCATTTATCCGAACATCAACATATTTCCGTCTTTCGCAGCTTTTTTCTTTATTCATGCGAAGCGTATTTACATTATCGGCCCCTTGTCTTTTCTTCTGGGCACAGTATGTTCCCTTGTGACCTCTGAGACCACATTCATAACATATTTTGTTCCTAAACCAGCAGGTCTTATTGTTGTGTCTTAAACTACCACAACATTTACACTTTAGCTTTGGGTCTTTGTATCCTTTAAGGATCCTGTGTTCTTGGAACCTGGACTTTCTTGTGGTCCCTTGCCTTTTTACTTGCTGCACCTTAAAAATATTTTTCTCTTCAATGCGAGTGTTGTCTTTCTTTATGTTAATCAGACGTTGACACTCTTCAGTGACTTTTTGAAATGTTATGTTAGGATCCGCCTCCATAATTGTTAGGATCCGTGAACGTATATCTTTGTCCCTTGGTGCTGTGAGACCTTGTACAAAGATTAAACATTTAAATTGGTCTGCGGAAATTTCATTCAATTTAAATGATTCGCATAAACAGTTCACAGTGCAAGCATATTCTAGATAGTCTTCAGCTTCTGCCTTCTGAATGTTCAAACATTTGTATCTAGAGTGAAATAGGCTATCCCTTTTATCAAATATTTTCGACAAGGTACTAATTGTTTCCTCGAACGAAACCTCCTCCGGTTTTTTTGGTAGAATTAGATTTGCATACTTGGTGTTTTCATCAGTACCCAGTTTTTGTAGTAGCAGGGTAACTTTTTCCTCATCGGTCCAGTCTAAACATCTTTTCGTAAAAATTGTTTCGTATCTTCTGTAGTATGCAGGGAAAGTAACACCAGTATCCGGGGAGTAACGAAATTCCGTTAGTGAATTTGAAATACCCTCGGCAGAAAAATTAGTCTTCTTCCCGGTCAACGTTAGAATTAGCTTTTCTAAATTCTTTTGCTGTGTCGACATTTGTCGTTGTAGTATGTTTGTTTGTTCTTGTTGTGCCTCTAAAGTTTTTTGTGTTCTTTCTTGTTGTTGTTGCAGCTGTTGCTGTAGCTGTTGTTGTTGAATTTGTTGTTGTTGTTGTTGTTGCGCTAAAAATTGTTGAGTCATTTTTGTCTGTTCCTGGATGCTAAGGGCTAGAGCCTTAGTTAACTCTGCTAATTGTTCCATGTTAGCTTCTAGTACAAAAATGTCTTTTCGAATTCTACACAATAATTCCAAAGAAAAATCGTAAATTTACGTATATCGTAAATTAGTAGCAATATGCAGACACAACACGTTTCAACAAAGTTCATCCATAGTAATTCAACAGGCTTTGTAAAATAATTCTTTTTTTTTTTTTTTTTTTTCAACAACGTAAGTTCATACACAAAATATTTCTTACTTCCCACGACAAATAGTTCCAATTATTTATATAAAGGCAATAACAAACAATTAATTTTCCAAAAAAAAAAAATATATGGCTGCCGTTCCCACGTGGCATAAAATGGTACAATAGTCGTTGTATTTATATTTTTTCTTTCGAAACTCGTAATCCTTTAGTGTAGTTTCGAATTCAACTTGCGACCATTTTTTTTTTTTTTTTTTTTTTTTACTTGTCAAAATAAATATAAATTCCACTTTACCTTGAACATGTTTCTATAATTTCTTGTGAGTTCATTACGAAGAAAAATCCGTACTTTTCGCTACTTTAGGTAGGAAAAATTTTTAAATTCATTGACGCACGTGGTCAAAAATCCTTGTGTAGTTTGTTTTTTTCGTAAAACAAAAAATCCTTGCATTGTACACAGTCCTTGGTACGGTAATTTATCTCTGTTAAGAGAAAGAACATCCTTTCGTCGCCATTGTTATATTCCTAAATACTTAGGAAATAAAGACAAACGTGAGTTACACCGAGTGGTATGTGTAATGGGGTTTATTTATAATACAGAAACGTAAGGCTGCTCGCCTAAGGTAAATAGAAGTACATAGTAACAAGTATGGGGAAGAAAGTCTGATAATCAACACGTAAGACTATCCGTCTTACTGCGACTGCTTGTCTGCCGCTGTCTGCCGCTGTCTGGCAAACAGTCCAATATATATATACAGTTTGTAACCGGTGTATAGCCAGTTATGTTCCTTCACAACAATTTTGAACTCTATCAAAGCAGGATAAGTCCTTTCTAGCAGCTCCTGCCCAGATGTGGCAACAGTACTCTATCCTTGGACGTACCTGGTTCTTATATAGATAGAGAATTGCATCAGCAGTGAGATATCTACTGGATCGATAGAAGGATCCGACCATTTTTCCAGCAGCCTTGGCAACAGATTTGATGTACGCATTCCATTTAAGATCAGGAGTAAAGGTCAAGCCCAGAAGCTTGTCAAAACATGAGGCCTCCCCAAGACGAGAGCCATTCATTTCAATTGATGCCAGATGGGGATCAGAACGTTGATGATGTAAAGATAGAAGCTTGGTTTTAGATGCATTAAAAGTAATCAGCCACTCATTTCCCCATTGTACCACATGCTCAAGATCAGAGGAGAGAGAATCGGAGAGAACTTGGTCGTTTACGGTCTTAGATGTGTTACCATAGACGGTAGTGTCATCAGCATAAATGTCTACGAATGATGTAAGGATGTGATTTGGAAGATCATTGATGTTATTTGTCTATACCATTAATCATTTTTAATCCTCTCATAATATTCTTAATCATTCAACTGAATATCTATCCATTATATTAACTCTTATACTAGAGTGGATTTTTGGCCTTGATAGGTGGCTCATTAGTGTATATAAAAAAGAATTTCCTTAATAAAGTTTGTTCAAATAAAACTTGTGGAATATTTTTTTTTCTCGCATAGTGACTCCTTTGAGGAATACTCCTGGCACAGCTTGAGAAGTTTTTACCAGATGGGGATACGTTAACAACATTAGTCCAACAATTGTTTTGTTGGTGTTGGATTGAGGTATGGTTCTTTTCAATTTCAATGAGACAACTTCGCATGTGTGTGTGGATTAGAAGCAGCAGCAAGTGCAGTGAAAGTTTTTATGTATCAATTCCCAATTGGATGAAAGCTCAAATCAGCAGTTTACTTCATCCAATACAAATGCAAGAAGTATTCATTCCCAAATCTTGTGCAGTGTATAAAATTACAAACACAACGTTTTTCTTCTGCTTTTCTCCTTTTCTTTCATAGATAACCACATGCGTATGACATAATCCTGGCCGGGACTTTTTTGAGCAAAAGCCCTCAACAAACGCAACAAGAGATAAACACGAACTTCCGTGCACCCTACAAACGGAACACACATTATTCATTGTTATACACTCTCACACTAGCAAAACAGGCACGCTAATACGCACATCTTCATGCCTATTCAATTTACATACACGTAAACACATGAGGCGACAACCGAAATAAACATGTGTACCCAATTTATCTTTATCTTCTTATTATAAATTTTCCCACTGTCTGTGTGTGTGTGACGCGGTTTATGTCAGCCTACAGGCAACCCACCCAGGCAAGTAAGGTACCGAAATGAAGCTTACGACCCAGCAAATTTTTTAGTGATATTTATATCTATTTTTGGTGTATGGAAATGCAAAACAAATGAAAAAAATGCAAAAAAAAAATAGCGATTTACTAAACAACGTTTTATTTACTGGATATGTTTCCGGTACAAGGACTCAAGTTTGCCCAGCAGGGCAAACTTGGGTTCTTGTAGATAAAATGTTTCTTGGAATCTTTGAATTTTTACCTAAATTTATTTATTTTTTTATTTATTTTTTTTGCCACAAACGTTGTCTATGTTAAATTAATAATTAATAACAATAATCAATAATAAATTAATCAGTTGAATATCAAATGTAGCAACAAGTCCTGGGAACATGTTTACCAGGTAAAACAGTTGGAAATAAGTCATACACCATCCACTATGACTATGGAATTTCTACTATTACGTACCGAGAAAAGGAAGCTATTAAATCTAACATAGTGATATGGGACAAGAAAGAGAAAAAACAACCTCAATAGAAGTTAGTTCCTCAATGATGCTGAGTTAAACAGAGCTGAGAGAGAAAAGGTAGCAAAATACCAAGAGCTTATGTACGACATGAATAGAAACTGAGATCTTAGGAATATCTCTATCATTCCAGTAATTATTGGAACAAATGGACTGATAAAAATTAATTTTTAAAACTACATGGCAAATATACCAAGTGAACCAAGTGCAAGAGAGATACAAACAATTTCACTAAAAGGGATTGTTAGAATCTTAAAAAGATCTCGCGATTGGAATGTATAAGATAGCAGGTGAATGTTTGGTATCCAGAAGGATGCCCCATCCCCACCCAAAATAAAATAAGAAAATTGAAATATATATATACATATATACTGTGTCAATTGCTTTATTGCAGATTAGTAAAATATGAATATTTCACTAAATATACGTCACAAAAAAATGAAAATTATATCACCAAACGACTCCTTTAAGATTAGTTATTTCCAAAAAATGTTATTCAAATTCATACGATATTCACAAAGTTATGGCATTTTATTCTTTATTGAAGAATTTCCATTGTCCATCACTTTATTGCAGATCTCTTAAAATGATGTTTTAGGGCAAGAATACAATGTCTTATCTTGCGAACTTTACTTCTTATTATATTTTTCTGTTAAAGAATAATAAACAAAAATATATCATAGGTACGGGCCTCATATAAAATTATTATTTATCGACATATCCACCATTTTTTTTCTTTAATAACTTAAAACAACCTTTTATTCCCCGAGGAAGTCGATTCTTTGATCTTAAAAGGAGTTATGGCTCTAGCAACATCAAGGCATCCTTTGAAGTAAATTGCTCTACTCCCTCATAAACTCCCCTTTTTAATACTGAACAGAGGTATTCAACCTGGAGAACACGGTGGTCAGCTCATGAGAGTTTCTCCAACGAATTCCATAGATTCAAGGAAAGATACAATCGCCCCAAGCAGAATGGGATAGTACATTATCATGCATAAAAATCATCTGAAAGCGACGTGACATTGGTAGGTCATCTAGCCATGTTGACAAATGATTATCCAAAAAGGCCGTGTATGCATTGCTGGTAAGCTTTACACCCTGTGGCGCTCGGGATGGTCCAACCAACTTATTCCCAATGATTCCTGGCCAAAACATGATGCCTCCACCTCCTTGTTGGCGATGAATTCTGTAACAGGTCGGAGTTGCGTTCGAGTTTCAAACTTTGGTCCATCTATCCGGACTGTTAAGAGTAGCATGGGCCTCATCCCTAAATAGGACCTGTTGTAAATCCATATTCATGTAATTCTGTGTCCAAGCCATTCGTTTTTCCCTATCTTGTTTGCTCGATAGAGGTATTGGAAGAGGTTTGATGTTCCTTGCAATCCCATTCAACACATTATATCGGGCATGCCTGGATCTTGGAGCGATTTCAGCTTTTGCAAAAACGAAAGCACTGGTGCTGTTTGTGTTTCGGTTAACTTCCCTACGAATTTTCCAAATATCACGATCTAAAAGGTTTCTCCTGGTGCCTTTATTTTTCTAGATTTGGTGTTTGGGTTGTTCAAGAATGCAGCCAAGGTTTTTGGAACCCATTCCAGCTCCGTGGCTAAATTTTTGATGGACAATCCTTCTGCGAGTCCAGCAACTATCCTTTGCTTTTCAATAATCTTTATTCGTCTGATTTTTTGGCATTGTAAGAGATCTGCAATAAAATGATGGACAGTAAAATTTCTTTGATAATAAATAACATGTCATATTTCGAATCAAATATACAACGTACCGGCCGGATAGATAATTTAAAGCGTTAATATGCATCAAAACAAAGCAACATACGCTTCTTAACATTAGTAATTCTGAGTGCGCATGTGAGTGTGCTTTTCGCATTAATGTAACTTCGATAATTGCACGATTAATGATTATTGCAATAAATCCAATTACTATTAATCGAATATTTATAGCAGTCATAAATATAATAAAGACTTATTTTCTCTCACAAATCAATGTCCCTGCCAAGCGATTTGACCACATACTGACCAAACTTGCAGGCCGCATTAATTCTATCTGTCCTCTGAGGAATTTCTTCAGCTCATTTGAAAATCATAGTCGGTCAGCGAAGAGAATCCTGGAAGCATCGAGAAAAGACACCGCTTCTTTGTCTCTGTCTGTCTCTTTCTCTCTCTCCCTCTCCTGTCCCTGCCCACTGGACGCTCTAGCATGAACGATCTTCATCTGAAGATAACGGCTGGCAGAACTTCGACAGCAAAAAAAACAAACTTTTAATTCCACATTTTCCTCACGGGAACACTGTCCAATTTTCTTCCAAGCAAATAAATTTTGTTGTATTAAAAGAGTAAAAGAGTTTTAGTTTATTATTAACATATATATATATATATATATATATATATATATATATATATATATATATATATATATATAAAGTGCATCACACATATCTAAAAAGATGGCCCTGACGTGATCATTTTAGATATGCCTGATGCAATAAATATAATTATTATTAATCAAATATTTATTCAAATCAAAATTTCCGTAGTATAAAATAAAACAAACTTTTAAAATCCTATTTGTAAAAATATGTTTTTACGAAATCCACCAGAATGCATTTCGGTTTATTTGCAAACAAATACACATTTTGATTATTTGATAAGAGTTGAAAAAGTATGAATTACTTTTGTGACCCTTCAAAATTTGAAAGGAATTTGGAAGCATTTAAATTGTCGACTAAAAGGTAATTTCTACCTTTAAATTTCTTAGCAAATCTTCATGAATTAAAAGATTCAAAGTTTTAAAAGCTATTTAAAAAATCCTGTAACAAAATTAGTTATAATTTTAGAAAATTTGTGTCATTTAATAATTTACTGACCAAATAAAATCATGATATTTAAATGTGACTTTCAAAATTCTATTTAAAAAAAAAAAAAATTAGTAAAATGGTATTAATTTAAAAAAAAACGAAAAAAAAAAACGAAACAATAATGGAAGCAAAAATCACTCTCACAACGCTATATACTAGTTATATTGTCTTTTATAATATATAAAATCCAGTTTCTCAGTTTTTGAGATGAGGATTGATTATTCGTATTATTTGGATTCTTCTGACTACTGTTCTTATCTTGAATGTTATTTTCAAAACGTTTCGGTCGATATAACCTCAGACTTCCTCCAGGTGTATCTTGTCAAACTCGGGAATCTTTCTGTCAAACTCCGGAATCTGCACGAAATTTCAAACGGAAGCCTTTATTTAATCCACAGATATAGCATGTTCTCGTTTCGTCAGCCATGACTGAGTAGAAGTCCTAAGTAATTTGCAATCGTATTCTGAGTGTCGCCAACGCTGAGGATTGAAGAGTAACTTACAACTGAATTTTACGAAGTACTTTATCCAATTTACCACCGGTCTTTGTGCCAATTGGAAGTTACATCGACCGAAACGTTGTGAAAATAGCAATCAAGATGACAACAGTAGTCCAAAGTATCCAAATAATACAGGATAAAATTCAGTTCTTATTTTTGTGTTATATAAATTGATGTGTAAGCAAACCAGAACATTCAAATAAGTTTCAGTAAGAGTTGAATTTTTCACAGAATCTAAAGACACCATTGAAATCGTCTATCGATGTCATCTGAGGTTATTAAAACCAATTATCTATAAAATAACTGAAATATATTAGAACCTAAATAAACAAATTCATTTATGTGAAATAGATTTTCTTCGTTGCATAAAGCAAAATTAAAACTAAACTAAAAACATTTTAGTGAATTATTTTTTTTTTATTTTGGAAGATTTAAAATTAAATGTATAAATTTCGATTTCTTAAAGCCTCTTGTTGTTTTACAGCTGTCTGTAAAAACGCAATGTAAACGAGTAAGGTTTTAGAACACCACCGCGCTAACAGTTTTTTTTTTCTTGATTTCATATTGCAAATCTTATTTTTAACTTTTCTTTCATAGCAAAAATTATAAATATAATTCATTTTAAATTATTTTTCGATATATATATATATATATATATATATATATATATATATATATATATATATATATATATATATATATATATATATTCACACGGATAACGTTGCATGAATACAGTAGGTATAAAAAAAATTATTAAAAAAAAAAAACGTGCCTGACATAGTATTTATATAATAGTGATTTCGAAAAAAAAATGATTTTGCATTTGTTCACCCCAAACAAAGCATATTACCACCGAAACGTAAAGGGCTAGTTGTAAAATTGAGAAGTGATTCCTATGAACGCCAAAATGCAAATGTCTCAAATTGCTTACTCTCTTTCTTTTTCCGTTTCTTTGAATTCGCTTTCATTCTCACTTCTTAAAGCAAGTAAACTTTCACAGGAACGTGTTAACTCAAAGTAATTTCAACCAACGAAAATTATTCCAAACCCTAAAAGGTAACACGTACATGTGAAAATAGTAAGTCAAACTCCTAGAAAATAACATCCAAAACCTAGAGAGACATAGAATTAGCACGGTGCCTCACCTTGTACAAAATTCCAGAACGTTTGCTCAATATCCACTCTGGCCTTTGGTCGAAGCAGGTGGAAAAGACTCAATGACTCACATACAAGTTTTCTTCATCTAGCATGCACGTTCCCAGGCATTACCAAGAGTCAGTCAAAGAGAAACGAATTGCTACTCGCAGCTATAGACACACTAACAAAAATAAGATAAACCAACGCACATACATACACAATGCCACGCTGCCAAATACTCACATATATTGCTTACATAGCATATATTCACGCTATGAACATTTTGACTTGTGACTACTACCCAACTTTCTTCACCAAACACGTGTTTATTTAAATGACTGACAGTAACATTTATATTCTTATCTCTTGTATAAAAATATTTTGTTATAAAATTTCGTTTTTTCTCCATTTTTATTAACAAAACTTTGTTTATATTTTAGGTAATACTTACTTACCTGGTGACCCTTCTATTCTCTTATATTTCATTTATTCACATTTTTTACATGCATGCCCATATATACCTTTCATTTTCTTTCTTCGTTAAAACATAATTTTATACTAAATTTATATTAAACTAGCCTGGGTACTCGGCGTTGCCCGGGTGTTTGGAGGTGTGTGTTAAGCAAAAAGAAGAAAAAAAAATGGTAGTAGGGAGGCAGGCTCGAACCCATAAAGTGAAGGAGGAAAAGAATGTGAAAATAAACGTAACGTCTTTGATGCTGCATCCATTGCTAAAGCGGAAGTGGCGAAGGTTTAAATTAAGGCTAGTCAATCAAAAAGAGGGAATAACTTTTGAAAATATGCGGCGAAAAAGCGACTCATCCCTGTAGAAAAGTGCCCAGTTGAGGGTGAAGGAATTAATGTTTTTAGCCAAATTTTCGATATTTGTCGTCTGAGGGGTTAAGCATCAAACTGATATTGATCTCTTGAAAATCCATCGCCTCTATCGAAAGTTTTAGGCAGATATACAAACATACATACATACATACATACATACATTTAAACAGACAGGTGAGATTTATATTATAGATGTTGGTGTTGCTCTTGGCCAAAACCCAAAGGCGCTATCATCTTCTAAAAAAAGGGGGGCTCTACAAAGCCAGGAACCACACCACAAGGCTACTGTGATTAGGGGCTAAATTGATGGGGGCCATCCTAAGTGAGGAGTTTGGTAGCAAGATGCTTATTCGCATTATATTCAAATTTATGCATGTTGGTACAGTTGAGAAAAACAGGGAACAGGAAAGGAATTCCTAAGAAAAGCGGTCCAAGGCAAGAAGCTATTGGAGTAGAAAGTTTTCTGGCATCTGGGAACTTCTACAATTAGGGACGGATATTTTGCTGCTGCTGCTTTTTCGGGGGTATTTACGTTGAGAAGGCACTAGTGCAGTATGTTAGTTGGAGCAGATTCTATAGAAGTATCTGTAAAACAACAACCAGGAATGTGACAGGGACATGTGCAGTGACGGAAAAGGGGCTTAAACTCTGTAGACTGTACAAGACTTATTAGGTTAGAGACTTGTTTTTGTACACTAAGAGCGAGAGAGAGAGAGAGAGAGAGAGAGAGAGAGAGAGAGAGAGACTAGTGGTTGATGCACCAGCCCAGATGTGGCAACAATATTCCAAGTATAGCCAGATTGTGGCTTTACAGAGTTTATAGAGATATAGAATACTGGCAGGTGCGATAAGTTTACTAGCCAAGCAGTGACGTGCAGATAACTTTTTCAGGGTAGGTGTTCAAGTGAAAAAAAAACTGTATCTTTTGTGGGGCACAGATCTATAATATGTTCCTCTGAAAAGAGCACTTTTAAAACCGGAGTAAAAGGGGCAGGTACTTGAGCATCCCTAGCACCGCCTTTGCACGTCCCTGTTGCCGAGTAAATGGATCCCACTTTCTTTGCAGCATATTTGGCAGTACCTTCTATATATTTGTTCCAATTCATGATACCGGTCATGTTGGACTGGGGAATTTAAACATTGTTGGCATTTCGGAAGGATACGTACTATCAACCATGGCAATTAGTGGTTGACAATATTTTGTGCTTCTAAACAAAGAAAATTGAGTTATCTTTACGATTACTGATTCCACTTCCCTTCCTGTTGTCCTTCCTCGTGTTAAAAAATAGTTTGTTTGTTCTTTTTGTTTTGTTTTTTCTCTAAATAATATTATTATTTAGAAGAAAAAAATTAACATGGTGGAGAGAAGGAATCTCCTTTACCTGTTCTGTACTTTCATCTAACAATTTAATAAACAAAAGATACGGTA
>NC_136497.1:50075600-50108100 GCF_053919585.1 Euprymna scolopes
ATTGGCTTGATTACACGTTGCTTAACTTCGGTGATCTAATTGGAACTGGTGTGTCAACGTGTCTTGAATATTAAACATATATGAAACGCAAGAAATTGTCATACAGTTGAATTAATATGAAGAAGAATAAAAAAATATTCGATTGATAGTAATTTTTAGTGCTGGTGTAGATTAGTGATCTTTTAAACCAACGCAGGTGAAAACATTGTATACTTACGTGTCATGTCGAAATTAGTATAAATTCCCAAAATTATGAAAAATGATCAAGTAGAAAAATAATTACTAGTAAAAGTAGAATTTATCGAATTATCGAGTTTTATCATATTTTTCTATGCTGAACGACCAATTCAATATGACAAACTGAGTTATATCCCTTGAATTAATTGACAAACTGGCTTGAATCAAAAGTCCAACATTTTTAAACCGGATGTAATTGCGGATGATTTTTTGTTAAAAATGCATCATGTACATTTACTGAAAATTTTTTTGTAATTTTGGGAATTTATTCTAATTTCAATATTAAGTATGTAATAATGTTTTTATTTAAAAGATTATTCATCTACACAAGTACACAGTTTTTTTTTTGTTTTTTTTTCATAATTATACGGATAGTTATCAAAGTTACGTATAGGCGAGAAACACACATACAGACATCAAAGAACTTTGATAGTTTTATTAATAGAGAGAAAATGATCGCAGTCATCGATTTAATGGTATTTTGTTTGGTCAGCATTTCTGCGATTTGTCCATGCTGAAGATGATGATATTCTTGTCTCGGCTATCTTGTAGACAGTTCGATTTCATAATATTTTTACCCAATAATTTTGCAGTTTTTGAATTTCACTCTCTTTCCCTGGCTTCTCCCCCAAACCTTATTAATGTCCACGTTTGAACTGTCTCAAGCCAGAATTCGCCCATGCATGGAGTATTATTAGGCTGGTACATCCACTACTAGTCTCTGCCTCTTAGACAGAGTCCAAAAAATGGATCTGCAATCTAATAGCTCCTGCACTATCAAACAAGTTCGAACCCTTGTCCATCATCACAATGTCACATCTATGTACCTGTTTTACAAGTATTTTAATGGAATATGCTCTGATTAATTCATAGCGTTTGTCCTTCTTTGACGTACATACCCTGACAGATCCGTATAGCAGCAAAGTCCTACCCCTTCACTGTAGAGATACCTAGATGCCAGAAAGCCTTCTATTCTAATAGTCTTACCTTGAAATGCGTCTGGCTACCCTGACTGTACCAACATGCAGAAATATAAATGTAATGTGAACAAATATCTCGCTTATGTACTTACATAGTTCCCTGTAGACATGATTCCAAATAGTAGCCCCTTATGTTCAAGTGGCTATATGCCTTGATTTGGGTGAACAAAAGATTTACCAAAAAATAAATGAATAAAACATACAAACACCCAAGAATTTGTCTGATAGTTTTATTAATAGAGAGAAAAGTCATCGATTTATTGGTATCCTATTTGGTCAACATCTCTGTGATTTGTCCATGCTGTGAAATATTATTTGTTAGTGCAAGATGATGTAATTCTTATCTCGGTCATCGTTCATTTTCATCTTTCAAACATTTTTATTCAAAAATTTCTGCAGTTTATGTTATACATGTTATCGTACACAAGTAAATTTCACTCATATTTCTTTCCTAGGACTCTCCTAAAAAAAACTTACGAAAGTTCACATGTTTGAATTGTTTTAACCTCTCTTTCAACCAATCTAAATTTTCACCCCTTACCTTTCCTTCTTATCAGTCATATTTTATTATATTCTATAACATCTCTGAGTTTGTATATAGACGAGTTCCCATTTACTTGCCTCCCTGCGAGGACAAAGTTAGACACAAGGTCGGTTTTTACTGTTGGGGAAAATCCGGCTCCCCGCAAAAGGAGCATTCTGGATTGGAACAAAAATACGGATTGCCCCAGCCTAGAAAGATTTCTCCTTGTCTAGCCGAGAACAGAATAGATTAAGTGTGGTACTAAAACAGATACTACACTTCATACTATTCATTTTCACAAAATATTAAAAATAAAATTACATTTTCAAAAATTAGGCACAAGGCCATTCAAAAGTATGAGAAAATGGGTATCTTTTGTCACGTTAACTATACAGCTCGAACCTTGTTCAACCCTCTCTTGGACACCTACATCGTCTGGCACTGTCGAAAAGGAACAAACAAACAAAAATAAATGAATCCGACTCGGCTTTTCTTTCTTTTTTAACATGAGTTGTTTATTACCGTTTTTCTCTCGCCCCGTCTCGACACCAGCTTAAAAGTCTCTCGCTGCCACTACGGGACCACATGTCCATTTCACCTGGTAGCGTTTTTCTTTGCTCTTTTTTTCTTTTTCTTCTAACGCACGTCCGCACACACTTCCTAATTTGCATGATCAGCTGCGTTTAAAAACGGAAGTAAGTTTTCATTTAACCTCTGAGTTATTTCCCTTTAAGCTATGAAATATTATTTCCCTTTTGAATTTCATAGATAGATTTTATTTCATAGAAGATGGTGTAGTATAAGATGTTGACGAATGTTGCATGTTCGCCATCATGTTGAGAGTCGCCAAAATGTGGAATAAAAAGACATGAGAAATTATTCTAACCTTTAAAAGCAACTTTATTGGTCATCTTCGTTAGTTAGAAGAAGGTGTAAGGGGCTTTGTTTTACTTTGTCATCCCCGTTGTTTCTGTGAAATTGTGAACATGGCGGTGTATGCGAAAGAATCGTCCCCGGCAATGTTTTAAGTCAAACGGCAATGTTAGTTTTATTTTTTTGATAAAAAACGAGGTGTTTTTTTTTAATTACATCACAAACTTTATTTGAACTTTTAACAAACGTTTACATACATAAAAAAACAGGTTTTATAGATTATTTATAATATATTTTTTAAATTTCTTTAGCCAAAAGTTTTTTTTACATTTCTCATGTATTTTTTTCACAAAGATAAAAATAAACTTTATATTTATCTTTTATAATATAAAATTTTCAAATTTCTTTAACGAAGTTTTTTTTCTTTTACATTTTTCATTTATTTTAATCAAGCATCATAAAAAAACGTATCCAATATATGATATTCTCAATATAATTGTCTTTGATTCGCCGCCGTCAAAAAAAAAAAAAAAAACAACGGGGACGATTCTTCATCATATATATATATTTTGGTTTAAGAAATTTAAAAATTTAATAATATAAAAGATCTATAAAGTCTATTTTTTATGTATGTAAAAGTTTGTTAAAATGTTTAAATAAAGTTTGTAATGTAATCGAAAAATACCTTTTGAAAGAGAAACGTGTTTAGTGGATACTTGTTGAAGTTGTAGTCGAAGCGTGCGTCCATGTATGGAGGGGGTGTAAAAGGTTAGAGAATCCTGTGGTAAAAAGAGAGTGCATGTATGTACCGCATGTGGAGATAGCCATGTTGACTTGTTTGTATTCACGCTAGCCCGGGCCAAAGGGCAGCCCGGACGAGGCCACGCTCCAACAGAGGGGTACGCTGTCAGCCAGAGCCAGGAAGAAAGACGGAAAGTGTGTTGCCGGTTAAACGTTTTATAAACTCGGTCATGTGACCGAGAGCTGGCTTCTGATTGGACAAGCCAGGAAGGATGTGTATTTAAAAATCTCCAGCCGTGAGAATTCGCTCCTGCTTGTGTTTGTTTTAAATCCCTCTGCTACAATGGCTATGTTTTATGCTATTCAAAATCTAAAACACGATCAACTTTCAGGAAAATCGTAACAACTTAGGTATGTTTAGTGTATTTTAATTAGTATGTGACTAAACCCTCCGCCCGGCAATATGTCTTTATCTGGCAACGCCAGGCATGTAAAACTAGTTGAAAATAAATAAATAAATGAATACGACTATATACAACTATTTCACTGGCGAGAATCGTAGAGTCGAGAGAAAAAAAAAAACAATAAAGAATTTGGTTAGTAAGACCCCCCACATCCCTTTTTAAATAATAGACCGATGAAAAGTTTTCAGTTTGTTTAGTACACTTTGTAGTTTTGTTTGTTTCTTAACGGATGATGATGATGATGATGATGATGATGATGATGATGATGATGATGATGATGATGATGGCGGCGGCGGCGGCGGTGGTGGTGGTGGTAGTGGTGTCGTTGCTTTTGGTTATTTCTTTGTGAAGCGAGTCAAACTTCTGCACAGAGCTCAAAAAGGATTGTTTTTGGTTTGCATGAAGTTCTCCTGTTTGATCGGCTTGAATAGGGAAGGCTAAAAATGTCGAAAAATTTGATCTGTTGTTATTTTTACGTATTTTTAATTTGCTGTTAATTTGCCTCTTAGATCAAGAGTTTAACTGTGATGACGCGACACACGTACAAACAACACACACACACACGCGCGCGCATATATATATATATATATATATATATATATATATATATATATATATATATATATATATATATATTAGATAGGCATCACCACCAGAGTCCATTCGAGGATAAGGGTTAAAGTGTACAGTAGTCAATTGGACAATATAGTAATCAATAGTAATGGAAATTCGGTAAATTTGTTAACTTAAGTGAGACGGCTCATCAAGCTGTTTACGTTGGACTTGAAGAACCATATTGTAGTCAGCTGGAAAGCAGGAAAACGGAAGACAGTTCCACAGGCGTGCAGTTTTAAGAAAGAAGCTTTGCTCATGGAATCTACATTTAGGTTTAGGTACAGATAAAGAGGGGGGGATTATTGGTAGTGTTTTCAGCTAGACGAGTGTTTCTTGTGATAGTTTGGCGAGGGGAAACTATAGATTGGAGCTTAGTCGAGCACTTGCCATGAAAATAACGATAAAGCAGAGACAAACTCGCAACATCTCTTCTGTGAGATAGAGGTTGCAGGGAAGAGAAAAGGACATCTCCTACGAGGCTACAAAGTCTATTTTGAACTCTATCAAGGCAGGATAAGTCCTTTCTAGCAGCTCCTGGCCAGATTTGGCAACAGTACTCCATCCTTGGACGTACCTGGCTCTTATATACATAGAGAATTGCATCAGCAATGAGATATCTGCTAGGTCGATAGAAGGATCCCACCATTTTTCCAGCAGCCTTAGCAACGGATTTGATGTATGTGTTCCATTTCAGATCAGGAGTAAAGGTCAAGCCCAGAAGCTTGTCAAAACATGAGGTCTCCCCAAGACGAGAGCCATTTATTTCAATTGATGCCACATGGGGATTAGAACGTTGATGATGTAAAGATAAAAGCTTGGTTTTAGATGCATTAAAAGTAACCAGCCACTTCTTTCCCCATTGTATCACGTGGCCGAGATCAGATATATATATATATATATATATATATATATATATATATATATATATATATATATATACATATACATATATATATATATATATATATCACCGTCAAAAATACTCAATAGTCGATAACGGTGGTCATAATAACAAAATAAGTGTATGGTAGCAAGAAAGACTGACAGAATATCAAGCTAAATATTTATTGAAAAGAAACGAAATAGTTGAAAATGTATCTTGCTGTTAAAAAGTTTCCGAGAAGAAGAAAATATCAAAGTCCTTGTTATTAAAATTTCTTGTTGCCGTCGGTGGGCGAACAGTCTCTGCTACTATGAGAAGGAAAGGGCGAAGGCATTCAAGTTAGCTGCTGATGCTGCTACTTTTAGAGAAGTGTAAAGCATACGAGTCGTCGCATCAATCTCCGTACCACCACTGTTGGCCAGCTAAAGCAGCAGGTCCTTATATATTGCGCACACGGACGTAGTTGTAGACACATAGTTCAGATGTGAACAATAGAAACCTTTGCTGTTAGATGTGTCGTGATAATACGGTTAGCCTTGTCGTAGGGAAATGTTTTTTTTTTCTGATTCCACGTTTGTTTTATTTCTATTTAAACCTGGTGTGCCTGTGAATGAATTTAGACTAAGTTTATCACTTGTGATCCTTTTACAAATATTTTTAATCACATATATTCGTATTCCATCTGTCGAAATCTCCTGATCTCTCTCTTAGCGTAGCTATTTCCTTGGGCAATGTGTTTTACCTGATAATTCTTTGCTATAATGAACTGTGTATCGTAGTTGAAGGATGGGTACAAAAAGCATAGTTCCTAACAATTTAATGCGTCGGTAACAATCGATCGAATATCATAGTTACGCACAGGTTGGTGTCATTGTCGTTTATAGATCGACGTTGTCGTAACACTGGTTGCTCCTGATGTTGGGTGTCTCCGCTCCTGCCGAGCAATCTGTGTTTTGTTTACATGTAGTTATAGGCTCGATAGAGATCTTATATTTCACAAAATAACAATATATATATATATATATATATATATATATATATATATATATATATATATATATATATATATATATATACAATCACAAAATAACAATATATATATATATATATATATATATATATATATATATATATATATATATATAGTTGCGCCAAAAACAAAGTCCGCACTTGTCATTTTTTCAAAAACCGCAAATTTAAGCTATATTGAATGTAACTGTTTAAACAGCCGATACCTCATTTGATTCGATTTTTATTCCTCTATAATTTTACCAGTCCATATTTGACTTTTAATTGAATTATCCTAGTGTTAACGTCAATTTAAAAAATTAACTTGAAACTGAAGAGGGAAAAAGAAACTCCGCACAATGGAAACTTGTTATTTAAATGTAACTTTAGAACATTAATGCAACGCAAATACAACAGGAACACAATGAACTAGTTAATATTTAGTAGCATAGCAAGTCTGCAATTCGACAGCTTGTAATCTTTTGAACATTCTTTGAATTAATCTGTGGCAATACACCGGTGTAAGGGTATCCCACTTCTCTTTAATTTTTATCCAAAGTTTTTCCATATTTAAAATTTATGATTGCGTAGCTGTTGCTTGATGTAATGCTGTACGTTTACGATAGGATTGAGGTCTGGAGATTGTACAGGGCAATCCAAACACGGAAAATCATGCTCTTCAAGGAACCTCTTGACATTACCAGCTGTGTGAATGGGAGCATTATCCTACATGAAGATGTGATTATTATCCAAATTTCGACCAAAGTAGGGTAGAAAAATCTCAGTGAACATATTAATGTACTTGGTCGAATTAATTTGACCTTGCAATCGAATTATAGGCCTTGGACGATTGACACTAATAAATATTCGTTAATGTTTGTTTTCTCACTTTCATTCCAAACTTCCCGTTGTTGAGTTAGCTATTGCTAACTGGTGACCCATTCATAACATTCATGTTTTTATCCATCTTTTTATTCGCTAATTTAACTATATGTATATTAATTGTCAGCGCTGTTCTTGGCACTTTTCAAGCACGTTACTATCGCTCAAATACACTACCTAAAGCCATGAGTTAAACTAAGCCATAAACTAAAATTGAACTTGGAAAACTTGTGTTTGTACGAACATAAGTTTTCCGAACTCAATTTTAGTTTATAATGTATTCTTGCAGCAACTTTTTTTAAAAAATATGATTCGAGAAAGAGAGTAAAAAAAATAAACTAAAAAAAAACTCTCCATGGCATTGCAGCTCCTCCACATGACCCCACCCAGTTGAGATGTACAAAATCTTTGTAGATCAAAGCGGAAAAGATCAAAAAGATAAATTGACGGTGTTAAGCAAAATGTTTTTGCAGTTGCATATCCAAAAGGCAAGCTAGAAACTCGGTAAAAGTTAGATAAGATTACAGCAATCAAGTAAATAGTTGAATAATTCTCATCATTGTATATTTATCTTCGTCATTTCAGTAGATATAAACGTGTGTCCAATGAATAAGCAAACACAGCATTATTTATTTATTTATTTAGATTAGTTAGAGTGATGGTCCCATTTTCGATTTTATTCTCACGTTTCAGCAGATGTAACCTCCGACCTTCTTCCGGAATCTATGAAATTTTGAACAGAACACTTTATTTTACACACCAGAGTATCCATCTGCCCTTACAAAACGAATATGTGCTGCGTTATACACAGATTAATCACGTTGGCAAACCGGTTCTCGCGAGATCACCAAAATTAAGCAAACAATGAGTTTAGCCAGTACCACATGGGTGACCATTTGGGAATGCTAGGAGTTGTATATATCGCACTGGAACATAGAAATTTCGAGGTTAATATCTGGGAGCACATTTAATTCATTAGGAGAGATGCATACTCAGTCTCATTAAGACATGCACTTAGAAGAAGGAAAACTTCTATATAAAACCTGAGGTCTTCTTTCTGCTTTGTTTTATAACATCCATTACACCGACTGAGATTAGCAGTTGTACCAAAAGGTGTGGTTGGGTCTGCACAAATCCTTCACCACTATAAACAAATCGTCTGTGTGGATTTCTGAACAACTTAGTTGTTGTATCATACGTTGAAATTGATGGGAGTATCATCATAAGTGCAAAGTGATAATTAGTCCCAAGTAACAGTGTTCTAGGGCTTGATAGTTCAATCCTCAGTAAGGACGATACTAAGAATACAATTACGAATTACTACCTAGTCCTGGCTCGCAGAACGAGAACAAGGTATTCCTGTTGATTAAATAAAAAGGTCCTGTTCAAAATTCCGTATAGATTCCCGAGTTTGACAAGACGCATCTCAAAATGGTTTGAGGTTACATCTGCCGAAATGTTGTGAGATTAACAAATGATACAAACTATCAATTCTCATCCAAAATATACGTAAAATGACAATGAATATTTTCATGAATCCAGCAGGTTGAATGTGCGTGTATCACAGACTAATTGTTAAGTTAATTTTCTGTTGATCTTAAGCAATCACTACCTGTTCAGTTTTCTCCAGACTTCCAACCTACTGTCTATTTCTTTCACCCGCCCACTTTTCAGACGTGTGACGTCATGTTCGCTTCTGGTAAAAATGAGGTCGAGCTGACATTCAAGTACATTAGCTGATGCCAACTAAACCCTATTTCCTGTTATCTCTAACTAACAAAATCATACTCGCCTAATATTTAACATAACCTGTATGTGAGTTGGTATCATCATATATCGTGGACTAATCTCTGTTTATTCATTATTGTTTTACCTATTTCAATAACATTTTAATGTGAACTTACTAGTACAGAGAGCTATATATGTAACATAGTCGTTATATGTCAACACTCAGGATCCACGCATTGTATGCAGACAATCAATCACAAGGAAACAAAGACAAGGAAAGAACTCGACCCATTTTATACTCTGTTGAAACAACATACATTTATTTACAGGTACTTTCAGAATAACGCCTGGTCTCGTGTTCAAAAATCTTCTCGTACTTCAATGTGTTTAACAAAACTCTGTTGTGTCGAACACATGGTACTCAGTCTTTGTCCAGTTATATTTAGGACGCGTCTTTCCCTGTCGCTCTTGGACCACGCATGTAACACGTCTATTTGTCATCTTCTCGGTCACGATTTTCTTTTTTTATAACTTTTTTTTTTTTGCCTCATGGCGTGGTCATTTGCATACGCTGACTGTTGTTGTTGTTGTTGTTGTTGTTGTTGTTGTTGTTGTTGTTGTTGTTGTTGTTGTTGTTGCTGCTGCTGCTGCTGTTGCGGCGGCGGCGGCGGCGGCGGCGGCGGTGGCGGCGGTTGCTGCTGCTGCTGCTGCTGCTGCTGCTGCTGCTGTCATACATGCATCCACGCTCTATTACATATATATGAACTTTGCACTCACTTATGTCTTGCTTTGGAGATTAGTGATGTCTTGCTCATATCTGTCTAGCCATTAGTGTTCTTTACAATAATCCTTTCTTCTATCATTCTACTATCGTGTCGATTGCTCCTTTAACTCGAGTAACAACCTTGTATATTATAACTAGAGGTGCATTGATTAATCGGCAGGTAATTTGTAATCAGCCTTATAGGCCACTTTGCTGATTAATCGTAATCGGTCGATTTGTCAATTAATCGTCCGATTAATTACTTTTCTTATTTTTATTAAATCTAAACTATTTCATCAATGCCATTAATAACTCATCAGATAACTTTGACACATTAACACAGTAACTGCCAATTAAACTTGGCATTTGTTAAGGATATGGTTGCTATTATGGCTTTTCACGTTTTTTGTTTTATTTTATTAAATGAAATGAAAAATACAAAGTACAATTTCAAATTCTTAAATGAATATAATTAAACAATTAGATAAGAAAAAATTAAATTTCAAGCAAACTACAAAGTACAATTTCACATTCTTAAGTGAATAACTATACGGTGAACTTCTGCTTCCACTGGAGCATGCTGAGTGGGTTATCTGTGCTCTGCACCTGCTGCTGCTCCACTTCCTCTTCTATTCTTGCTGCTCTCATAGTCTCCTCAGTATTTAAAGTTGAATACTTTTAAGTTGTGATGTACAAACATTAGAGTTTCTCCATTCTCAGGACACATCCTGTTCCTCATAGTTTCATACACATTACCACCTGTACTAAAGAACCTCTCATGATCTTTTGTGCACTTATGAATAAGGGATTTACTCCTTTTGAGTTTAGATTGTGCTTCTTTTATTTCTGTTGTACTTACAGCTGCAGTCTCGAGGTTTAACCCAGTCTCCACCTGCTTTAAGTTTTGATCTGTTACTGTAGGCTTATTTATAGCGAATTCATCAAACAGGATTGAAAGAGATACAGTTTTATTTCACTTTGATTTTCTTGACCTTCAACAGAGCTTGAAGAAGAGTACCCTGATTCTGCTTCATTATTTTCAGTAGAAAGTAGATGTAAAATCCAGTTCTGAATAGTTTTTTACGTGTCATTTTTTACATTTAAATTTGAATCTTGGATCTAAGAAAGTAGACACACAAATTTTTATCATTTAGATAGGATGGAAATCTTGTTTCCATTGATTCACTGAATTTTTCAACAGTGGTAAGAAAGATTCTGCTAAAGTCAGAAATATCCTAACGAGATTGAACAGCTTTTGATAAAGATAACCTCAGAACTAAAATTGTAGGTATTATCATTGATATCGTTGAAGTTCTGTTACTTGCTTTTTGGGGGATTTCTTCAAATGGACGCAGTAACTGGACAATTTTTTGAACAAGTTCCCATTCGTAAATTGTTAAGGTAGGAATCTTATTATCAACAGTATACATTACAAGAACTTTTTGTTGTTCTAAATTTCTTTCCCGCATATAATATGTGGTCACAGCTTAAATGAGTTTATGTTTTTAATTAATTTGCTAATTGTTAATGGAGAGCTATTAAAGTTAGAGATTATATTTATGTTAGTTGTAATGATTGTCTTCACAGCCTGTTGGAAAAATAATGAATCATTTATTGAGTTGCAATGTATGTATGAAGCATTATAGTAACTCTAAACCACATTCCCTGACACCAGCAATCATGTATTGACTTGATCCTGCAAAACTAAGAACAGTTTATTGGGGATTTTATACTCATCCAGAACATTGTCTAATTCTTCACTTATTCTTGCATCTGTGTCTAAGGAATGGAACAACTCTAATTACATTTTAGCATTGTTCAAGGTTATTTGAAAGTCAATAACATGTCAAACTCAGAAAGGGGGCATTATTTGTAATAGTTGCTCAAATGTCTGTAGTTAAAAAAATGTTGCTGATTTCATCAAGAGACGATTGAATATTTGTTTTTACTTTTCCAAATATATCTTAAATTATTTTTTAAGGAAATACTTTTTTGGTGGAATACTTCAATTTGGAAAAATATTTGCAATAATCCTATTAACTCCAATGTCAGATGTTACAGAATATGGCTTAATATCAACAGCAATCATTTCTTCTATCAGACAATGGATCTCTTGTGACTTGTGATCATTAATATCTCAAATTGTCTTCTTTTCAAACATTGATTCTGTAGTAGTTTGGTGTTTTGCTGGAGGCTCGTAGTTGCTGCCACTTATTCTTGGAATGTCTGTCTCTGAACATTCATTGTGCTTTCTTTTCTCGTCTGCAACTTTTTGTTTCTTCTGGATGAACTTTTCTAAGATGGTTTAACATATTAGTTGTAAAAGTTTTTTGATGAGTTGCTACATCTTGATATAATGGCTTCACATAACTTGCAGACAAATGTATTCTTATTCTTGGTATTGATATCAAAATTCATCCAGCAGAAACTAATTGCCACAATGATTGATGGTTGTTGTCAATATTTAATTAATTCTTTACACATTTAATTTACTTATGTCTGATATCTAATTAGTAATTTTTCTCAATAAAATATTCATTATCTAAATCAGAAAAATAAAAATATATATGTAATGGTAACACGGGTTTGAAAATGAGGAACAAGAGTATGACTGATGAAGAATGCTTTATTTTCTGTTCATATGGGATCACAATTTACTGTAAAATTCCTCAAAGTGAAAACTGAAAGATGGAATAATAACATCGTGACAAATTGATGTGCAAGTCAATTTTTATCAGAACCATACTGTTGGATTGAATTATAAGCGTTCGTTGGTTAACTTTATGACACCTCTCTCTCTCTCTCTCTCTCTCTCTCTCTCTCTCTCTCTCTCTCTCTCTCTCTCTCTCTCTCTCTCTCCCTCTCTCTCTCTCTCTACCTACCTACCTACCTATCTAAAACTAAATGAAAACTACATGAGCAAAGCTTTTTTCCTAGAGCTACCTGTCTGTGGGACACAATATAACTGGGCTGCTTTCTAACTGACTATAACATGATCGTTTTCAAGTTCAACCAAAACAAGTTCTTGTAGGTCCATCCTTGTAATTTCCATCATTACGTTTATCACCCATTAACCCTTATCCTGGACACTGGCTTTTGATAAACGGTGACTTCTTTGTAAAAAATAATCTAGACATATCATTAAAGATGATATATTATCTTTACGAAATCACCGCGTGATAAAAGAGGAGTGACGCAGCAGACAACAAGCAAAGTGTAAGATCTTCTTCTTCTTCTTCTTCTTCTTCTTCATGTGACATATTCACAATGCCGAACACTTCATTTTTTCGTTTGCTTCATCCTACGCAACCTTTATTGTATTATTGTCGAAAAAAAAAAAACAATTCCTAAAAAGAATTGATAAAACTCAGATTTTTTTTTTACGTAAAACAGTTTAATACGATGTTGTTCATTTATAGAGATTCTGAGAAAATATAAAAATAATGACACTAATAAAACCGTGTACACACACACACACACGACATAACACACATATATACAGAGAGAGAGAGAGAGAGAGAGAGAGAGAGAGAGAGAGAGAGAGAGAGAGAGAGAGAGAGAGAGCGTGTGTTATTTATTTTATGTGTCGCACTTACATCCGAGTGACTGCCGTTTAATTATTATGGCCTTCCATTTCTTATAATAAATAAGTTTACCAAGAATTCTTCATAAGTTTTGGTTTCGGTTTCGATTATAGCAGATGCACCCGTCATATTGATATATATATATATATATATATATATATATATATATATATATATATATATATATATATATATATATATATATATATATATATATATATATTCTTTGGAAATCGCAACTTTATAAATCAATAGAACATTAACTCTGTAATAATATACATACGAAATCTGCAACAATTAAGATATCAGATTTAAGCATACGTTACGTTACGACCGGCTACGCTGGGCGTCCCTGCTAGCTTAGATAAATATTTTGCAGTTTTAACAAAGGAGCTACAATAATATCAGATTCTCCACGTTAAAAAACGACCCTGGTGTCTAACTCTGTCCCGTGGGGAGGCATAGTAAATAGGTACAATAATATCAGAACGTCTCCATTTATGCTGAATATCTACAGAATGTCAACATCAATATATTACATATGAATAAGTCCCCTATGGAATTTCCACAAGTCCCGCTAGTATATATATATATATATATATATATATATATATATATATATATATATATATATATATATATATATATATATATATACATGAGAGAGAGGAGGAGTAAATAGGAGCTAAACATAAGTAAT
The DNA here is from genome assembly GCF_053919585.1 of Euprymna scolopes. Lineage (NCBI taxonomy): Eukaryota > Metazoa > Mollusca > Cephalopoda > Sepiida > Sepiolidae > Euprymna > Euprymna scolopes. The sequence continues at coordinate 50,089,582 of NC_136497.1, forward strand.
GCATAACATACATAATAAGAATTTATAGAAAGCCGGCATTTACTGGCCTATATGTGAACTGGTTGTCTTTTGTACCAAAATCACGTAAAGTCGGCCTAATTAATACTTTGGTACATAGAGCCCTCATGATTTGTTTGCCTAACAGATTAGACGCCGAACTCGATAAGATCAGGGAAATATTCATTAATAATTGTTATCCTGTTGACCTTATTGATGACTGTATTTACAAAAAGGTTGCGGATTTTAAATCCCCTAAAAAGTTTGGACCCTTGAAATGCCCGGTTTATTTAAAATTACCGTGGATTGGGGAAAAGAGTAATAGACTTTCCAAATAGATTCGCAGAAGTATTTACGACTGCTTTTATTCTGTGTCCTTGCGTTTGGTATATACTATACGAGACCTGCTTTTCCGTCTTTTCGCAAGGATAGTTTGCCTTACATCCAAAATAGCAATATTATATATCAATTTAAATGCCAGTGCGATTCTGGTTATGTTGGGCGAACATCCTTGCATCTTTTGACTCGTATAAACCAGCATGTTCCATCGAAGATCAGACAAGGGAGGATGGGGTCTGGTGGTCTCCCTCCTTCTGCAGCCTTGGACTCTGCTATTGGCCAGCATTTGGTTGACAACCCGTGCTGTGCCGATAGATATAAAATAGAATGGTTCGAGGTGCTACATAGAGCGGACTCCAGAAACCATTTAAAGATTTTGGAGTCTGTCTCTATTGCGGTGCGTCAACCTTCTTTGTGCTGGCAAAAGGAAACATCCAACGCATTGTTTCTCTTTGGGGAACTTTGAATCTTTTCTCCCTTTTTTTGTCCCCCCCCCCTCTCGTTGTGCCAATATTTTAATCGATTTTTAAACGTTAATAAATTTATTTTAGTGTCCCCGTACTTTTGGCACATTCAATAAGTTCCCCATTAGAACTCTTTATTTTCGGCATAATATTATTTTGTGCGCTATCGATTTTCTCCTGATGAGATGATAGCCGAAAGAGCTCTTGAGAAACTTCCGCTTATTATTTTCAAAACTGTATATAAATTCTGTACCTCCAAACATTTATATATATATATATATATATATATATATATATATATATATATATATATATATATATATATATATATATATATAGGCATGCAAAATCATCAGTACAGAGATAACTATTCAAACTAGTAGCAAAATTCGAACTCTGAAACAAGAGTCAGCCTTAACTCCAAATTCTGACCCCCCCCCCTAACTAATGAGGATAATCTAAATAGCTATACGAATGATGAGAAATAAATCCTATTATGCTGTGCAAGCGAGCAACAATAACCGTCATAACAGGGTTTAATTTGTAATAAATTCAACGGCCTGTATTACTTCTCTTTAGAGCACCCGGTCGAGGATTGGTCTACAAATAATTTTTAATAATAAATGTTTAATTATTTACGAACGTATACGACTCATAATTACGAGTTTGGTCAAATTAGAAATAACAATTCAAACCAATCGCACTATTCAATTATATAAAGTAAAATTAGATTTTCTCCTAATCGATTGATCGATATAGCTTCAAAAGCAAAAGCTACATCGAAAAATATTGACAGATTGTCAGATAGTGGCATCTTGTTATGATCAATACATTTTATTAGCAGCTGATTTTTTTCTTTGTATATTTAATTCGACCAACAGTTTTCGTTTTAATTAGTTATGTGATAAAGATAGTTGGAGGAGATCCTCCTGTCAATCATAAGTCCTCTTATCGCTACTCGTTTCACTGCCTTAAAAAAATATTTTGTAAGATAATTAAATTTCGCTTCACTACTCTTAAACTGTACCGATGCTCAGAAATGTAATAATCATTCACATTTTCTTACATCAAGGCTTATTGTTGGCTTCAAGCAAACATTGACTATTTATTATTATTGATTTATTAATTTAGTAAATACAAAATTCACACATTTAATATATGCCACACAATACATGTTACTAAAAACAATTAGGAGTTTCTTTCGCTTACGGGCCTCATTAATTCAATTGTCTTTTCAAGTATTGGACTACTGAACATTTTCCGAGCCTGTTATGAATTTATTCTTATATTTAAAAATTTTAAATTTAAAACCTTTACAGAACACATCTACTAGCTTATTGTAAGCGAATATAATAATCTTAAACCAGTATTTGTTTTTGTAAAACTTTATACTGTTAATTTTGAAAAAAGATTTTCATTTTAATTTACATGTTTCTTTACTTTTTATCAAAAATACATTTAGAAAAAAAGGGCAGAGAACTGTGTAAAATATTGAAAATTATATTAATACCTATAATTTACATTGTTTATATTTTCTATAAGGTTATGCTTTTTTAATGTGATGGAATTCATTATTTATAATTGAGAAACACGATTTGTTTATACTTACTGTGGTTACATACGTTGGTATTATGAAAATTCAACGCACATCCGACAAAACGCACGTCTGCCAAAGAAACACCATTGAATTGATAGAACACGATCCCAAACAACACCGTCGAATTTATAGAACACGATCCTGAGCAACACCGTCGAATTGATAGAACACGATCCCAAGCACGAACGCAGCAACATGCAACCAAAGCAATCCTCCTCAACTAACACCGAATAACCTATCGCCCCATTTTCTATAGCCGTGAGGAAAAAACCTAACCGTCTCTGCGGGCAGGATGGATGTAGCCTATTATCAGACTCCAAATCTGCAACCGAAAGGTCTTGCTGGTTTGTATTAATTTTTTTTTATTACATTTTAAACTGCACGCCCCCATGATCATTTAAGATCATTTCACATTACATAATCCCGTGCCCAGATAGACACATTGCGTTCTCTCTGCAATCTTTTGATTCACCGTCATTACTCTCTGGCTCAGCACCGACATCCTCATCATCTACATGGACCATGCACCTAAAGTCTAAAATATATCATGGCATGCCATCGACACTCAAGTTGTTAGGGAATTGCACTCCCATAATCACCCCTCTTCCCCATTACGTCGTGCATTGTGCATTAAGAGCTTTCACCCAAACTTCTTCTCCTATTTGAATTCTGGCTGGTCATTGCTCATCAATTTCTGGTGACATATCTCTTGAGTGCCTCTATAATTAATTAAAAATTGATCTATGTGGCACTATGTCCTCTCTCTGTCTGACCTGATACTGGCTACTTCAGGTGATATCTTTCCTCTCTCAGCTATTGCTTTCACTGTCCGATGATATTACACCACTATTTCATTTCCTCCAGGTCTATAAGCTGCCCTGTAATAACTTTTTATCTTCCTTTTTTTTTTTTTTTGCAGAATCTGGAAGATTTCGGAGAGAAAAGTAGTGCCATTATCCATTATTACTTCACTTACTTGACCTCGTTCAAGCATCACCTTTTCTAATCAGGCTTCAATTGCAAACACAGATTCTGCATGTAATTCCCTCCATATCGCAAGTTTACTTGGTCCAAAGTCAAGTATGCTTCTCCATAATAGTGTGTTATGTCAATAACTAATCTTGTCCAATTCTTCAAAACTCCAATTTCCCCAGGATTATGTATATTTGGGGTGGGCTCAATCGATTGACACTGAACACAGTTCTTAACAACATTCTGAATTTCTTCCCGTTTTATATGGGGGATAAACTTTCCACGTGAAATATAATGTTCTTTCCATTCCCATGTGGTGCATGCCATGAAACTCTTCCAGTTCACCAATTCCTAGACAGCATATTGGGCCTCTTCTTTCTCAACTAACACACTGTTTTTTATCCGTGTAAGCACATCTGCCTTGTTTTTCTCTGAAGGCAACAACCATTGCTTTTATTTGCAGTTCAAATTCAGATATTAACTCTCTAAGCATCCCTAATCTCTGCTTTACAATCATTTCTCCAATACCTTTTGTTCATATTCTTCCATTCTCCTCCAGTGTAGAGTTCACCCAAATGAGTGCAGTGGCTAAATTGGTTCTTATTTTGATATCTCTTAGTCTCCATTTTATAGCTAAATTGATGCCCTTTAGAACAGCATCCAATTCAGCTACGTTAATATGATTATAATCATTATTTTTCCTTAACCATGTTGCATCTTCTGCCATTATCTCCACAACCATACCTGTTGCAATAGTGCTCGCATCACACCACACAACTTCTATGCTCGTTTCAGGTATGTGCCAAGCTCCAATAACAGGGTACTCTTTTTTACCTCTGCTAGAATATCCTGCATCACTCTGACGGTTTTGCAATCAACTTTGCCTTCCTTGTCTACTCCACTTGCTCTTCTTTTCACATAACTGCATGCCAATCACAGCCATCCAGCAATTGGATAGTGCCCTAACAATCTCCCGCAGAGAGAAAATAACTCCTGCCTACTTCTCCTCCCATCTCTGGAATCTCGTTGCCTCTCCTAAACATCAGCGCTCCTCTCCTATTTTTCATAAGCCCAGTGTCACTCCTCCATCCAGGGATTAACTGCTAGTCCAAATCCTTTCAAATGTTGCACAACTTCTTTTGTTGATATCTTCGTTACATCCACCGTTATATCATCGATGTATGAATCTGTGGCCTCTTTTCGTTTTACTTCCTTTCTTTAACAATGTTTTTAAAATGGCTGCCATAATTTTCCATGCAACATTAAGTCCGAATCCTAACCGTGTTAGACAATATGTTTTTCCTTTATAACAGACCAGCTGGTACTGCCATAGTTTCTTCGCCACATGTAGCTGCAGGTAGGCAGACTTAAGGTCCACAATAGCAGTTCCTCCTACCAACTGTCTCCATTTTCTTATCTTTTCATCGCATACATCTATTATATCGCTCCCTGCCACAAAATGGTTCAACTCACGAAAGTCTAATACTGGCCTGACTTTCGGTTTTGGGCCTGAAACACTGCCATCAATGAGATACGGCATATGCTGGATCACCAAAGTTAAGCAACGTTGAACCTGGTCAGTACTAAATGGGTGACCATTTGGGACTTTCAGGTGCTGTATGTGCTCTCCGCTTATCTCGGCATTGTTTCCAGTCATCCTGGATTTCTCCTTGCCACTGGACTGAAGCAGTGCTAATTCAGCAGAGGTGTGGTTGGAGATTGCACAACCCTTGCCTCACAATTACACACGCTACTACCCCTTAGGGGTATCCTTTGTCTTTCAAGACTGAACGGAAGCATGGACTGCCATCAATGGTAACACACCTTTTCTTTCTCCCTTCCATGGTTATAGAATACCATCCAATATCCATCTTTCCACCTCTTTCTCAAATTCTAAATTTTTCTCACTTTCCAGGAAATTCTTAAAATACTGCAATAATACCTCCCCTTTCCATCTTACTGTCCATTTCTCTTCATCGAAATTTGCTTCAAAGTCTTTATCCTCAGTTTTGCCAACATTCAGCTGATGGGCAGCTGTGGCATATTGTACATTTACAAACTTTACCTCAGCTTTCTTTATAGTTACACTTCACATCTCATTGATTGCGTCCATTCCTATTATGATGTCGATCCCGTCAATAATGTGGTTCATCAAGATCACCTCTACTTTTACTCGTACTCCACATACTTTTATTTCCACTTGCCTGGTTCCCTTCCATCAACTGCTTTCACTGTCCCACTCCTACCATATCCACTCATGAGTTTTGAGTTAATTAAAGTGGTGGTGCACCCAATATCGACAAATGCAGTCATTACTGAATCATCCACTGCCACATCTATTATATTGCGCCCTTATTCTGTTATCGGGGTAGCTTGTGGCGCAGAAGCTCCCCCTTGCCTATTTCCCTGAATCTGAGGATAATACCTAGCAATGTGGCCAAACTTTCTACAATTGTTGCATGTTACTCTGGCTCTAGGTATCTCTGCAATCTTTCGTCAGGTGTGATCCTTAACATCTAAAGCACTGAAGGCTTGATAATTCTTTTGGAGCATTATTTCTCAGCGTATTACTTTGTGCACTCGCTGCCAATGTCCCAGTTTCTCAAACTCTTTTACTGATTAAAAGCCATGCAGTTGGTATCAGTTTGTTGACATCAATTCTCTTTACATGAGGTAGCTGTTGTAGTGCCATAGATACATCGTCTGGGAATTCTGTTATGAAAGCAAGTTTTACTGTATGATCCAGTCCTCTCCCTAGATATCCTGCTAGTCTAGCCAATCTTTTACGTGCATTGGCATAAACATCAACTGATTCACATGTCCACCTGAATTATTGTAGCTTTTCATAGGATTCAAAAGGCCCTTCAGTGAATGCGGTCACTAGTCTAATTTCTACTTGTTCCGTATTTTCTTGTTCTTCATTACTCATCTCAAGATAGAAGATGAACGCATCTCCATGTAGAAAAAGTGGAATAAAACTGACAAGGTCTGGCACATGTTCTAGCTTAGCTACCAATTTTACCTTTTTTATCCACCCGACTACATCATCTTCTCCACTAAAAGGTGGTATCACATCCTTGCCCAATCTCAACATCCCTGATTCCATGATATGTTTTTCTGCTGAAATAGCTTGTGGTAAAATACGTTGGTATTATGAACATCCAATGCACATCCGACAGAACTCACGTCTGACAAAGAGACACTGTCAAATTGACAGAACACGATTCTGCGCAACACCGTCAAATTGACAGAATATGATCCCAAGCACAGATATAGCAACACGCAACCAGAGCAATCCTCTTCAGCTGACACCGAATGGCCTAAAAGTCTGTTTTCTACAGCCGTCAGGCGAAATCCAACTGTCTCTGTGGGCAGGATGGATGTAGCCCATTGGCAAACTCCCAATCTTCAACTGAAAGGTCTCGGGTTCGTATTAATTTTTTTTAATTACATTTTACACTACACTTATTCTATTAGATTATTTTAAGTTTCATTTTTTTAATAGATGTGTAGAACAGAGTAGTAGTATAGAAGCATACTTATGGCAAGCAAGACATGAAAACTGTTGTGTTTGGGTGTAAAGACACCCCATTCTGCTTAAGTTGAAACACAAAAGTTTCTGTATAGATAACTTGCCATAAGTATATTTTATATTACTATAAGCATGATGCCCGGCATTGCTTGGGGTTGGGTTGGAAAATAGTGTCACAACAACAGTAACAGGTTTTATCATAGTAGTTTTATTATTTTTCCTTTAATCTTTGTATTGTATTCTACCAACTAATGAATGGATAACTACTTAAGGATACCATTTTTTTTTTTTTTTTTTTTTGTGATTGCAAGTGGCGTATGAGTAGAATTGGAGTAAGTTCTGTCATAGTCATGCTTCGAGAGACTTAAGTCATTCATCACAATGACAGTCAAACATTTTTAAGAACGGGAGATGTTTTTAAGAGCACGAGCTATTGTTGACCTCTTGGATAATTTTACAATTTCAACTTTACTCTTGCATTTGTTCGCATTACTAAGTAAAGACAATTTTTGTGCTAGATATGTCTATTTCGCATAAATGTATGTTCCAGATGTTAAACAAGATGGATAATCTCAAATATATTATTACTTGTATTACAATTTTTTTTTTTTTTTCATTTGTGTTTCTTTGTTCCGATCCCATTATGGAGTGCCGTCAAGCATTTCTTTTCTACGATGTATAAACTGTGTGAGTGTGTATTTAAAGTGGAAAAAGAAATGTTAATATCATTTTTAATCTTTGCAGACTTAATGCCATCCTGAAAAACATGTTCAATATTTGAGATAGAGCATCAACATATGAAAGGAGTTAAACTATGCAAAAGTTATTGCTCAAAAGCAAGGAGTGCGACATAGAAAAGATTATTTAAGGTAGTTTTATTCAACAAAATAAGCGTATAGAATTCGTAGTTGAAGTATAAATTCAGCACTTTGAAAATTTATATATATATATATATATATATATATATATATATATATATATATATATATATAGTTTGCTTGCAGAAATTCCCCTCTCGACCAAAGTACAGTAGGTTTGCAGCAACAGATACCACATACAAATTTATTATGTTTAGGCTATTAGCCACTATCTTATGTAACTATAGAACGACATTTTAAACGCATTTGGTCGTTATAATAAAATCCTACATTTTATCCTAGGAGCAACATCATCACAATTGCAACCATCTTTAAACGAAGTAGTTTCTATTTTTCAAGTCCTCCTACCACCCCCATTCATCACTGGGAGGAATTCTGCACTTTCGACAGATATAGGGTTTTACCCTTAGTAACTGGATCATAAACTCATATACATAACATAATCTTTTCTTTTTCCGATTAAAAAATAACAGTTTCCCCCAGACTACTTTCAGTCAATCTGATTGGCTGATCTCTAACCATTCCTATATTCTGGATTACTGGTATTCGCATGCTAAATGAACGCTAATGTACCATTCAAATATGTCATCTCAATGATACCTACTTTTTCCCTCTGAATAAATTGCTGCATTCATTTTCTTACATTTTATAGCGTAAGTTTGCATTTCCTCTCTCTCTCTCTCTCTCTCTCTCTCTCTATCTCTCTCTTTCTCTCTCTCTATCTCTATCTCGCTCAGTATATATATTTCCCAACTCTTTTTCTTTCTTTCGCCCACTCTCTCTCTCTCTCTCTATCTCTCTCTCTCTCTTTCTCTTTCTCTTGCTCGCTTTTTACATTTCATTTTATGCTGAAGAAAAAATTTCACAGCAATGCTGAAGAAAAAACAAACATTTATTTTCTCTCTCTCTCTCTCTCTCTCTCTCTCTCTCTCTCTCTCTCTCTCTCTCTCTCGTATATTTATTCCAGTAATTAATTACATTTTTTTCAAACATAGTTACGTTTCTTTTTTTTTTTTTAAATATACTTTATTTAAAAATACTTTATTTAAACCTGTGCAATCTATTACGAGCGTCGCCAAATTAAAAATAAATGTTTTGGCAGTATCCTCTACTAGATTCTTGATATTGCGCACACGTTAACTTTTTCTTTTTCTTTTTTTAATGGGTATGGGGTAAATTTGTACATTAGGTCCACCTCCACAATTTTTTTTACAATGGCGACTTTTCTAGGTGTTGCAATATTTTTTATTCATAATGTGGTATGATCCCACACAGTCGGGCGATTCTATTTATAAACGATGCTGCTAGGAACTGACGGATCAAATTAATTCACGTTCTGCTACCATCCAATCAGAAACCAGAATTGCTCCATAAATATTAAACCTTTTCTGTAGCAATTTCGCATGTTTTTTCCGTCCCGACACGGTAAGAATATTTTGCTCTGTGGAACTGTCTACTTCAAACCAGTCACCTCTCAAGACTTGTTTAGAACAACGAACCATCGGAAACTGTTCTGTCTACTGCAAACCAGTCACCTCTCAAGACTTGTTTAGAACAACGAACCATCGGAAACTGTTCTGAAACTAAACATGGCTTACACTTCTTGACTAGGTTTTTGACTATGCTGATTAAGAAAATTTCATTCAAATTTTGTGGATACAAGTACTTATAGAGATTTAAAGACTTGTATTATGCACTGTAATTTACTGGCTGCCAGGTTTCTACACACAAGTGATAACAAATGTACTTCTCTCCTACCAACACTACCTCCTCCCCAATGTTTTTTTTTAACATTTTCGGGTGGGTATGCTGACAACGATTATCATGATTAAATTTGGAGGAATCATCCCCCCTCAAAAAAAAGGGGGTAGGCTGTCTTCTGCCAAACTCTTCTTTACATGGGGATGTTGGGGGTGTCTATTCTGAACGCCGTTTTTAGAATAGGGAGGTTGGTGATGTTTATTTTGAAAGCCGTTCTTACCATGAGGAGTTTGGGATGTCTATTCCAAACGCCATTCTTAACATGACAATAGTCAAAGAAGTGAAGTGAACTGGAAAATGTCGTACTTGTTTTGTTTTACACGTTAAAAATACGACATAAAACTGGAATTTTATTTAATACTATTGGTGGAAGAGTTGAAAAGAAGCGGAAGACTTGAACAATAAACAGAAACAACTAGAACTTCTACCACTGATTTCGATCACTCTAAACAGTTCATAGACAGTGAGAATCCCAAACCTCTAAAACTTCTCTTCATACTTTCCATTATTATTCTAATTGACCATTTTTCATAATTTCATTAATTCATACTGATTTACGCATTCCCTTAATTGCTTTTGTAAAATTCAAACAGTACTTGCATGTTATCGCCCCAAACCAACGCTAACCACCAGTGAAAGCCAGACTATTTCATTTCGGCCATGGCCACCAGTTTCTGCAATTGTTTAGGGGCAGCAGTGTCCACCAACAACAACCGTAGTTTATTTTTTTTTGCGAGTGTGTGTGTGTGGGGGGGGGGGAGGGGCAGACTTCCACCGGACAACACCAGTTAAAAGGTCCTGCTAGTGTACATATATATATACATATATATATATATATATATATATATATATATATATATATTATTATTATTATTATCATTATCATTATTATTATTATTGTTATTACTATAATAATTTTTAAATACCTACAGACACAAGTGTGTCATCCTTTCGGGAATCATCAGTGCAGGGTGTCATGATTACTGCCGATTGAGAGAACCAAATCCGGCCACGATGTCATCTCTGACTCCATTAACAAGGAATAAACCCACAACGGTTAACTTTTTATTTATTTTACATAAGTATTTACATATCACTAAACATTCATGAGCATGTTTCTTACTAGAAAAGTAAAAGTATAGAATTGGTATAGAGTTGGTGGATTACTTGTCCTCTACAGTATCAGACCTGACAGAATGGTGAATTGTAGGTATAGACCACTTCATACTCTCCAAAAAATTCCAGCAAAACCTAACAGCCAGCCATGGTTCTCTCCAGAATGTGCAGCTTCCATTGCACACAGAAATCACTATTTCCATTGCTTCTAACATAATAGGTTTACTGAGATTAAAGCCACTTTCAGAACTGCCAGCAACCACTGTAAAAAAGTAATAAAGAATGCGAGAGAGTTGTATGCTCAGCCGAGCAAGTCTAAAGTAGCTGAGCAGCGGCTTGGTTCCCACCAGTTTTGACAAATAGCAAACAGGGTCCTGAATAGAAGTGTGTGCTCTATCCCAACCATCATCAATAGACTTGAGGTAATCTCATCAGCACTAGACAAAGCCAAACTCTTTGCCAAGAACTTTAGAGCTAATTTTACTCTATGCAATCAGTATTTCCTCCTGTGTCTGAAAACACATTATGCGACATACAAATATCTGTGCATGATGTTGCCAAGCTAATCAAAGCCTTGATTCCAGTAAAGCAACTGGCCTGACGGCATTCTTATTATAGTTCTGAATAAACTTCAACCAGTACTAGGTTCCATACTTACAAAGCAGTTTAAGCATTGTTTTAAAGAGAGTTGCTTCCTAACATCCTGGAAAACCTCATCAGTATGTCTCGTATTTAAAACTTAAGGTGATCGGTGTCTCCCGCTCAAGACAGACCTATCAGTCTCTTATGTCATGATTAAGTTGCTGGAATCCGTGTTAAATAGAGAAGTAGTCAACCACCTCAGCAAAAATAACCTCCTCAGTGACATGCAATATGGTTTCCATTCTGCTTGATCTACAGCAGATGTGCTTACAGTTATATCTCATAGGATTAGCAAATCTCTCGATGGAGGTTTCCTTTCTAGGGCAATTGCTCCTGACATATCAAAGGCCTTTGATAGGGTATGGCATAAACGTCTACTCCACAAAATTTCTAGCTACGGTATAACTGGAAATGTTTTTTCAATTATTAAATCATTTCTCTCTGAGAGGTTCATAATGATAGTGGTTGATGGGCAGAAATCAGAAGCTCACAGTATTAATGCTGGTGTCCCTCAGGGGTCCATCCTGGCCCTGACTCTCTTCCTGATCTACATCAATGATCTCCCACATCACATCCTAAGATCAGTCGTAGACATTTATGCTGATGACACTACCATCTATGGCAACACTTCAAAGACCATAAACGACCAAGTTCTCTCTGATTCTCTCTCCTCTAACCTTGATTATGTGGTGCAATGGGGAAAGAGGTGACTGGTTAATTTTAATGCATCTAAAACCAAGCTTCTATCATCATCATCCTTTGATCCTCGTCTGGTATCAATTGAAATGAATGGCTCTTGTCTTGGGAAGGCTCTATGTTTTGACAAGCTTCTGGGTCTGAACTTTACTCCTGATCTGAGATGAAACACGTACATCAAATCCGTTGCTAAGGCTGCTAGGAAGATGGTGGGATCATTTTACCACTCCAGTAGACATCTCACTGCTGATGCAATGCTCTACTTGCATAAGAGTCAAGTACGTTAAAGAATGGAGTACTGTTGCCACAGAAGCTGGTAGAAAGACCTTATCCTGCCTTGTCAGAGTTGGAAATTGACTTCATAGCTTAGTGGGGGATGCCCTTTTCTCTTCCCTGCAACCTCTTTCCCACAAAAGAGACGTTGTAAAGCCTGTCTCAGTTTTATCCTTATTTTCACAGCAAGTGCTCGTCTGAGCTCCAATCCATGATTCCCCTTTGCCTGACTTTCATGAAAAACAGTCATCTAGCTGAAAACACTATCAATAATTTCTCTCACTCTTTATCTGTGCCTAAACTTAATCATACCTTTCATTTTCTTTTTTTCTTAGAACTGCACGCCTGTGGAACTCTGTTCCATTTTCCTGCCTTCCAACTGACTACAATATGGACGTCTTCAAGTCCAACATGAACAAGTTCTTGAGAAGCCGTCCCCTTAATTAACCCAATTAACCAAATTTCCACTACGATATTTTCCCATTGACTACCGTATACTCATTAACTCTTATCCTCGAGTAGCTTTGATAAGTGGTGACTCCTTTGTAAAAAAAATAGAAAAGCATAAAAAATTAAAACTTTAAAAATTGTAATGTTCGAAATAATGTAAAAGGATACTGCAACTGATGTCCATGAATCCAGATACGAAATTGGTTGAAATATATTGTTTTGGACTGGCTAAAATATAAGAAACAAACAATATATTTTCCTGGATTCAAATAATAATAAAGGGAAAGTAAAAAAAAAAAAAAAAAAAAAAAAACACAATACGCTGAATTAACAACAGTAACACAAGAGATTCTATAAATATATGTAGATTTGTTAACTTAGAATGTAAAAACAAGATAAAACAATTGGGAACAAATATCAGGGAATACAGACAAAATTGGTTTGCGATAAATAGCTTCTTGGAGATGACAATGATGCAAAATATCAAAAGTCTGAAAGGGGAACAAGCTTCTGCCTTGGGGTGGGGGTGGGGGTGGGGGGTAAAACGAATTCACAAACATAGCATGTGTATGGGGAAATAACAATGTCGAAATATGCGGAACGAATGCTTTATAGAGTTTAAACAACTCAAAGATTACTTAACTTTATGGAATGTCGGTGGTTCGTTCGGAAATTAATGTTTCTTCGATCGAAGATGATAACCAGCAACATTCGAAAGTTTAAGACTAATATTTTCTTTCATACGAGTTTTGGTCGGGAGAATGGTCTCTTCACAAATAGATATTTCTCAAATCTTGGCTCCAGTCTTGGGTTGAAATATATGCAGCTTGTTTGAGGTGATGGATGGGAAATCGTAGAAAGATTTCTGGTTCTGAAAAGCTAACGCCTTGCAGCAGAACCTGTATTATCAGGCTGAAAAATAACTATCAATTTATTTTCTGACATCTGAATACATCAAAAGTGATGGTTTTTCAGTAGTTAATGACACGGATTTTCAACTTCCATATTCCAAGTTCGAATCCAATTCATTACACAAAACTCATTTTCACTTAGGACGTTGGCAACCTTCACATGATCCCTCACATAAGTACCTGATGTTTTTCTAGAAAGACTTCTGACTAGAAAAATATTAGGAAAAATAATACTAATAACAGAATCTTCAGACTCATGCGATGATCTGAATATATGGGCACAATTGGAGAAACCTTCTGAGTTCTTATCACGTGTTGGTCATGAGGTCACTCACATATCATATATGGGGTTTTTGTTGAAATCAGGAAGGTCAAGATGACTCCTTTTGATATATATATATATATATATATATATATATATATATATATATATATATATATATATATATATATATATATATTGGGACCCTATAAGTACATGCCAAGATAACCTGGCAGCAAATGAAAATAGACTCAAAGAAGATAGCGTAATTGAGTGGGAAGGTCAGAGTTACCTACCTAAACGCGCTAGAAATGCAGGTATCGAACGAGACTACAAAGGAATAACATTACATGTTTGTGGAATATAACAGACTTTCTAAAAATCGGAACCGGGGAGCGGAAGAGGTCAAATGCATCTAAAAATGAGAATCTAAGTGGATATTGCCTCGAGACTCTGCCTGTACGTCGACCATTTTAAGGCTAAGTAAGAAAATCAAGTAAAAAATAATTTACATAGTTTCTTCACCAAAGAGCCATTCTGAATTTTGAAACCCCAGCAAGTAACCACGTGTTCCTATGCATGAGTACATTCGTCTTAAAGAGAATCTCAATATATTTTCAAGAGGAAAAGCAATGATAACCAGAATGAAAGACCAGTGATCGCGCACTATGTAAAAAGACTTTGTTGATTGTTTCTTGATCGCTAACAGGTGCACAAATGCGTTGGAAATGACATGTATGAACGGTTCGTTTAATGTTTGTTTAACGTGAACTGCTACACTTGCATGCCAATATCCTATTTTGAAGTTGGAGAAATTACGTCGCTTACGGTGGTAAATTTCTTTTATGTGGAAGTGTTAAGATTTTATTGTTCAGAAGTTAGTCTCAAAGGCAAGGGCCAATATTCTGAGTGCTTGAGGATGGAGGATAATTAGGTTAATCTCCTTTATTTTGTAAACAGAAGGGGTGATATTCGGGAGTAATTTGATACTTTGTAACATGTATACATTACTAATAGTTTGGGAAACGCAGTTTAGAAAATGCAAAACGTGCTGACTGTGAAAAATTTGCTTAGAAAGTGTTCGTTTATTTTCCTATTTAAACTATAGATGTATGGGAAAATTTAACTGTAATATATATATATATATATATATATATATATATATATATATATATAATTTCATTCAATTTAGGTAAACAAAATTACAATCGGTCGCAACAATAGAACTACTGTTTCGATCTAAATAGATCATATCAGATAACCCTGGCCTCTGACTGTTATTGAGGCCAGTCTTTAGAATTAGCAATAACTCTTCTAACATAAACATTTTCAACTTCCACAAAACTTTGTATAAAAAGCCTTTAAAGATAGTGGATATCAAAAACGCACAACAAATACGTTCAGCCTACATCTTGAACTAACACAGCAAAAATTCAAAATAAAAATAAAAAATAATATGGTTTATCTCTCCTTTCATCTATATGTCAAAACTAATTTAGGGAAAAAATGTCTAAATCTCATAAAACTATATTTCTCACCTGATAATATTTTGCATCAAATATTTAATTTAAAAAATCAGTAAAATTGAACTATGTTTATAGTGAAAATCTGGAAAAGATAATTAAAACACGATAGAAAAATTTTGGACAATATAAATAGATACAACACATATAGGCCAACTAAATCATGTAGTTCGAATAAACGGGAATGCCTACTTAAAGGAAATTGCTTAATAACCTTTGCTGTATGTTAAGCCACAATCTCCACGAAAGAATACCCAAATATCAATAAGTCTTATATTGGCAAGGCTGGTAATACTTTCAAAGATTCACCGGTCACAAATACTCTTTCGAGAATCCTAAGTATAAAGGAAAAACGTCACATTCTGTATATTATAATGAACTGATTGAACAAAATTTAACACTAATTGTGAAGTAGAATATCAGGAAAAAGTCAAAAACTTGTTTCGCTTTTAACTGATCTTGTTATCTGTGCCTTACCGAGAAATTATATATTTCGGGATTTAAAGATGAAAATAAGCTACTCAATAAAAAAGACAAGAAACCTTCATAAATTGTAGACATTATAAAACCATTAAGGATCATATTGTAGACATTATAAAAACATTAAGGATCATATTATTAGGTTTATATATATATATATATATATATATATATATATATATATATATATATATATATATATAAAAACCTAATAATATGATCTTTAATGTTTTTAATTTATTATTAGCTATATATTTGAATTTATTATAATTTTGAATAATTTTCACTTTCCTCCTTTGTTTCCATAAATGAATTGCTTTACTTGCATGGTCTCTATATGCGTATATATATATATATATATATATATATATATATATATATATATATATATATATATATATATATATATATATATATATATATATATATATATATATATATATATATATATATATATATATTGTACGCATACCCCCTTGCACATAGGCATGTAGATAGATTCTTCTCTCAGTACACTTCCAATACTTTTCCTTTCATTTGCTTTGAAAATGACAAACTTAGACTGTGTTTAACATTTATTAAAATGTATCAATAGTTTAAAAGGAAGTGTATTAACTGGAGCAGCATAAATAATTTGTTAATTAATATACTAATCTTTTATTAACTGAAATTGTCGATCTTACTCTTCACAATATTATGAATAAACCTAACTCATATATAATAAGTGTAATAATATATACTCCCATTTTTAATATGTCTTATCTTAATCTCATGACTTTTGTAATCACTCTTATGATTAAACAAACATCTCAAGTCGTCTGATATTTAATTGTTACATTTTCTCATAAAATACCGTAATCTCTATTTCTCACTAACCTTAAAAATATTTACACCTATTTTTACTCTAATTTCTTTAGAATAGCCCATTTATCTTAATAAATGATTTTAAAAAAATATATAAATTCTAAGCTTACCTATATATATATATATATATATATATATATATATATATATATATATATATATATATATATCTGAATTAATTATTTAAGTTTACAATATGAATTTAAAATTAATACTTTTAAAAAGTGCTCAATAGAAAATAGAGCTTTATAAAAATAAGCTTATAAAAACATTAGGACAGCCTTCGCGAGTTTACAAATGCCAACATATATTATCGGGGCTGCAAGATCAATTGAAAAAAAAATGTAAATAAAAAGAATGAGATTAACGAACAAAGAAATAAAAACTCAAAATTAAAAAAAAAAAAACTTTTTACAATATCGTAACTATTTTATCAATTTCCGAACCAACTGGCACCAACCACTACCCACTATTCTTACACGCATACTGCCAATCCATACACATGCAAATAAAAAATACGCACACAGTAAGTATAAACTTTACTACCCTTTACAAATCATAGCCTGTCTAGACAAATTTAAGGTAAGCTAAGTTCATTCATCAATTTTCCCAACACAGATAGACATCCAACCTCTTACACATACATTTCACCTTATATTAACTGTTTACAAACACAGATTATACATGAACACTTTATAACACATATCTACGCAAGAAAATATTCAAACAGTGTGTATATATTTTTTGCATGTGTATGAATTGACACTATGGCACTTCCAATGTGTGTGTATGGGTGTGCATATATATATATATATATATATATATATATATATATATATATATATATATATATATATATATATCCGAGCAAACAATTAATAAAACATGTTAAAAAACACTTTGAAATGAGTTAAAAACATATTTAATCTGAAAAGGAAACACTAGATAAGTGGATAGTCCTTAATCCGCGGATTTTCAAAGAAATACTTTCCTTCTCATCAGAGGGTAGGAATTAGCAAAGTGCGGGATCGGATTTTGCATGCAGAAGTATTTGATGAAACAACAAGTAAGTCAAAGATCTTACTTGAAAACAAATAAAAGTGAAACAGAGGGAATATGGTGAAGAAAAAGGTGATTACACATGAATGGATAGTCTGGTGGAAGATAAAATATCCAGTAACGGTAAAATCCAAATGTAAAACTTCAAGAAAGTTAAAAGAATTTTATTTTATATATATATATATATATATAATTATTTCCACAGCACAACAACGTCGCAGCCCACAAGAGCCATGACAGCCAATGAACCGGAGTGCATATGTCTATATATTTGTATGCACAGGATTCACTCCTAAACTAATTAATCATTATGGATTTTTGAACAAAGCTCCAAGTCTAATTATATTTGTTATGGTTATTTTATTGGTGAAGGCCCTTTGCAAAAAGTCACATACATCCGATCTTTCTGAAATTTTAATATTAGGTATTAGACGTCCATTAATAAATATTTTGTAATTTTCATTTTTTTTTTTTTAAGTATTTTAAAAGATTTCAGGGATCATAAAATACCTCCATTTTTTATAATTCAAATATTTCAGATTGGCATTAAATTTGACTCATAGTCATTTTGTTCAAAATCCATTACATAATTTTGATTTTAGAAAATATTTAAAATGAAAAGACTAAGCTTAAGGTGTGTTAAGAACAAATTAAAACTCAAAGAATCTTGTTTAGTTGGTGTCTAATCATAATCATATCAAAG
>NC_136497.1:50110600-50153100 GCF_053919585.1 Euprymna scolopes
AAAAATTAAAAATTAAAAATAAACTAAGATGAATGTAAAAAATGTATGACCCATTTTTGATCCCTTAAAAACTATTTAAAAACTAAAGACCCATAAAAGAACGGTCCGTAAAAAAAAAAAACAATCATTTGAGGCCCCTAGCGTTGCTCTGCGACTTTAATTTCGGTGGAGATAAAGTTTAAAAATATGGAGACAGATAGACATATAGCCGTTTATATATTAGATTACTGACTTGGCAAGGCCACATGAGGTACAACCAAGCAAAAAAAAAAAAAACAAGCAAAATTTATCCCAAAGCAACAAAACTAAAGCCGGCCTGCCAGGACACTATATATACAAATGTATGCAAATTTGGGCATTAGTTTGAAAATATAGGTTCTTTTTTTACTAATTGTCATAAAATTTTAACAATAGAAAATTATTATAATCTTTAAAAACCTGCGGTCTATTTCTAACTTGCAAGTAAAAGTGTAAATTAATTTCTTCTTTCTTTTCTAATCTTTTAAACAATTACAATTTCATTTTATATAATCAAATCAAATTTTTACAAATTGCATTCCCCCACCATCACCACCACGCATATTTGATTTTTTTTCAGGAACTTGCTAACCTGCCCACTTAAGAGTTCTTGTTGGACTAAGCATTACATTCACGGAAGACTTCAACTTGAACATCAAGTTTCTAGATATAATGTTTCATAACAGTAATAATTGAGCCTGCTTATGTTATTAAAGAGTATATATTTTCAATTAACTTAAATATCGGCGAACTTGAAAATATCTGTAAGTTAAAGTTTTTTCTTAGCTAAAGTGAATTTTGTCATTTTGTTCTCAAAAAGGTCAGTGATTTCATTTTATTCCGAAATTTGTTAACTTTTAACAAGAAAATAATACACTATTTATCTCTCTTAGGAGAAAAAAGTCGAAATTGTACATAATTATTTTGCTGCTGACTAAGTCGACTGCTTTCTTATATTAGTAGCGTAAGACTGAAATTTATAAAGCTGTGCTTATATATACACTTTCAAACATGGAAGACTTCAAGTCTAGTATGGTAAAATTGAATAAATGCCAAATGGATCAACAACAAAGAAATGAAGAATGACAACTAAAAATATGAAGAAAATTGCAAAATCTACGACAACAGAAAAATGATGAAAGACAATAGAAAAACGAAGTACAACAAAAGAAAAGTGAAGAAAGAGAGACTAAACCAAGAGGGACTATTGCAACAACAGCAAAAAATAAAATGAGGAATGACTACTTTAGCAACAGCAAAAGTTTGAAGAATTATTACTACAAATGTCGAATAGTATCCAAATACTGAAAATGAAATTGCTTTTTCTCAAAATGCTATTTGAGGTGCAATTGACAATTTCACTTATTCCCCAGATGAGGATAAAACCTTCGGTTTATATTTAGAAGGTATGAAGATCTATATAAAATAGATTGTGAAAATGTGAAGACTCTAAAAATACTCTTTCTACTCCAAAAATAAACCATCCAACATAACAAGTTTGTAGACTATATTTTACCTTAGAAAACTTGACTTTTGCTGAATTGAAACTGTTAAACTTTTAACTTAATTATTTAGCCCTAAAGCTTCCCCGTTCCACAGAAGGTTGAAATATTTGAACTTCAACAAAATAACAAAGACTATTTAACGTTTGTAATCGTTAATAAACACTGTGACGATTTCAAACTTTCTGAACTTAGCGCTGATGACTTTAAATGCTTAATAGTCATACAAGGATGGGTATCCGTGAAAGATACAGAAATGAAATTAAGAATACTAACCAAGTTGAAAGGAGAACCAAATTTAACATTACAAAGATTAGCTAAAGACTGCCAAAGACCTGTATGTATCAAACAAGGTTTTTATGATATTGAAGAATCAGGCATTGCTCACACAAGGACGATATGCCAGAAAGCACATTCTATCTCGCCTTCAAAAACAAGTCAAACTAAATAGAAAGGATTTTCAATCTTCTACAAAAACACGTCGCCCCAATAATATTCAAGAAAACTTAACACCTAACCCTGCTTTTCTTTGTGGAGCCCTGTGTTTGATTAGAGATTGCCTACACCATTTTAAAATCTGTTTAACTTGTAATAAAGTTGGGCATAAGAGTTCACATTGCAAAACGAATAAAGAAAATAAAACCGGGTTAAAACCACAAGAACAGACGAACTAGATGGCACAAAATATAAGAACGTATGCATGAGTAAAAATTGTGAGTAAAAATTACAATTAGACTCTAGGTTTGATTTGTCCATAATCAATTTGCAATGTTGAGGTTTGGAGGCCATGTTGTGGTGTCTCAATCATACAGATAATAATAAACTCTTCAACTTACTATAAAGACAAGGAGAATATGTTTCTTGGTGGTTAGTACACAAGTTATGCATACATCATGCATACTTGGCAGCCGGACTGACATATAACCACACTCTTTATTTGTTGTATTTTCCTTTCTTCCAGACCCTTATGGGAATATAACTTTGAAAATACCCAACTAAGCACCCCAAGTTCACTATTTGACCCTATCTTGATCTGTACTAGCACTGAATGAGACCAAGAAGCTTCACAATTTACCTGCATGACATGACAGGGGGAATCTCTATTAAAGAGTTGCAAAACTTATGCGCATAGTGCTTTTTCTGAATTTTTTAGATGAAGATCGATGATTCATATTATTTGAATTTATCAAAAAACATTCAGAAAATGACAATAAGACTGCGGATGAAAACAGTAGTCCAAATAATCAAAATAATAGGAGTTCCGTGCTGTTCGATGATGTAATGAAGATTGAAACTTTCGTCAACACATCCCTTTTCTCGAAGGAAACCACTCTAGGTCGAGTGTGTATGGAGGCTGCAGTATTTCTGAAACCTTTTTTAGATGAACAATTGCAAATGCCGTGACCATCACATCCATGGTTGATAATTTGTAATGCAAGCAGAGTTTCCAGCTACAATTTTTTAAGAAGGATAGAAGGATTACTTTATTCCAGTCATTAAGGATAATCCTGGTCGTCCACATTGCATTGTGGCAAATACGTCTAGCAAATATGGTAGTATCAGGGATTTTTCATCAAGAACTTAAGTTTCTGGTAGGGCCACTCAAGGCAGACACACAACATCTAGCGACTCTGATCAAAGGACCTTGACGAAAATTGTAAAAATCTAGTCTTTTATCTTCATGTCTCTTCATTTGTTGAATCATCTGTAGCATAGGGAAGTGTCACATCAGGATCAAAGTGAGGGCTTTTCCATCAAATAGATTCCCAAGATACTTCTCCCGTATTACAAGCACTACATATGATAATACGACTCATAGCAGGGCATCTGCTGCTTCACTCAGTTTTTTAAGCGACAGAGCTGATGATGAGTCTGCATAGTGAAAACACATTAATGAATTGGAAAGTAGCAAGATGGAATACACTTTAAGTTAAGGCTGTGGCATGGTTCCTGGTTTTGGTAGGGTCATTTTGGACAGAAAGTATGTATTTGAAGATTGCCAAGAACCATGCTAACGATTAATATAAATTAAGATACAAACGTGGTTATAAATGGCAAAGGAAGAAAATGGGGACATACGAGACATACACGAGCTTGAATAATAAAATGAATATGAATAAAATATGGAGGGAGTGAATGGTTATCAGTTAGCAAGTACTAACTTAACACATGAACTTGTAAATAAAAAATCAAGGAAAACATGATTACATCACAAAACATTTGTATAGCTATAATTTTAGAAGATAAACCCCATTTTTAGTGAAGAAATATTTATTTGGAAAAGTTTATGCAAATTCGTGGTAGGAAAATGTTCAATCAATAAGTAGATACGAGAGCTAAGTATGCACAGATTTATAAATTTGTTAGTGTAAATATGCATGTGAGAGTAATATGTGTATGTGACTATTACGCAGCATGGCAAGTAGCAATTTGCTTCAGTTCGCCTGACCTCTTATGGAAACGACACTAATCCTATGTGGGTTTAACCGGCTTCCTCCAAAAGAGGAAGTTCCATGGGAGTATGAAATTCACAAGCAGTCCCCAGCCGTATGTATATCCCTGTTAGGGGAGATGACGACATTAGGTTTTTGCAACTCTTGCAGAAAGATGTCAATATCCTCCTACACACAGCACCTAGAATTCACAAATTCATCACCCATCTAGTACTAACCAGGCTCAACGTTACTTAACTTCGGTGATCTAACAAGAACCGGGGTGTCAATGTGATTATGCCGTATTATGACCTCCTATGAGTGCAAATAAATAAGCGTGTGTATTGAAGATGATGGGGCTTCAGTTTTGAAGTGTTCCTGTTTGTTTTGCCTCTCTCCTCCCCACCCCCTGTTAAAGATGCAGGGATTTTGTTTTTGAAGTACGTCAGGTTAGATTTCTTTTGCCTTTTCATTTCCTCACTTTTAAAAGGGGGTTCTAATCGGTTTGTTATATTTTAGGATTAAATCGAGCAGGGCTCAATCTCATTGTCCAAAAATTCTGATTTAAAAAATTCTGACGCTTTATTTGCTTTTAGAAGGGTTTTTTTTTTTTTACATAGGCATCACCACTTATCAAGGCCAAGAGGCTACTCGAGGATAAGAGTTAAAGCGTGTTCAGTAGAAATTGGACAATATAGTAAACGTTAGTAATGGAAATTCGGTAAATTTGTTAACTTGTATGGAACGGCTCATCAAAAACTTGTTTACGTTAGACTTGAAGACAACCATATTGTAGTCAGCTGGAAAGCAGGAAAACGGAAGACAATTCAATAGGTGTGCAGTTCTAAGAAAGAAGCTTTGCTCATGGAATCTATGTTTAGGTTTAAGTACAGATAAAGAGTGGAGGAAATTAGTGATAGTGTTTTCTTCTAGACAAGTGTTTCTTGTGAAAGTTTGGCGAGGGTGGGGGCATAGATTGGAGCTCAGTAGAGCACTTTCCATGAAAATAATGATAAAGCAGAGACAAACTCGCAACATCTCTTCTGTGAGAAAGAGGTTGCGGGGAAGAGAAAAGGACATCCCCTACAAGGCTACAAAGTCTATTTTGAACTTTATCAAGGCAGGAAAAGTCCTTTATAGCAGCTTCTGTCCAAATGTGGCAACAGTACTCAATCCTTGGACGTACCTGGCTCTTATATAGATAAAGAATTACATCAGCAGTGAGATATCTACTGGATCGATAGGATCCGACAATTTTTCCAGCAGCCTTGGCAATGGATTTAATGTATGTGTTCCATTTCAGATCAGGGGTAAAGGTCAAGCCCAGAAGCTTGTCAAAACATGGAGCCTCCCCAAGCCATTCATTTCAGTTGATGCCAGATGTGGATCAGAGCGTTGATGATGTAAATATAAAAGCTTGGTTTTAGATGCATTAAAAGTAACAAGCCACCTCTTTCCTCATTGTACCACTTGCTCAAGATCAGAGGAGAGAGAATCAGAGAGAACTTGGTTGTTTACTGTCTTAGATGTGCTACCATAGATAGTAGTGTCATCAGCATAAATGTCTAAGGATGTAAGGATGTGATTTGGAAGATCATTAATGTAGATCAGGAAGAGAGTTGGGCCCAGGATGGACCCCTGAGGGACTCCAGTATTAATACTGTGAGCTTCTGGTTTCTGCCCATCAACTACTACTCTTATGAACCTATCAGAGAGAAATGATTTAATAATTGAGAAGACATTTCCAACTATACCTGGAGATCTTGAGAAGTAAACCTTTATGCCATACTCTATCAAAGGCCTTTGATATATCAAAAGCAATTGCCCTAAAAAGGTTGCCTCTGTCAAGAGATTCGCTAATCCTATGAGATATAACTGTAAGCACATCTGCTCTAGATCTAGTAGAATTGAAACCATATTGCGTGTCACTAAGAAGGTTATTTTTGCTGAGACGGTTAATTATTTCTCTATTTAACACAGATTCCAGCAACTTACTCATAACGCACAGGAGACTTATTGGCCTGTACTAAGAGGGAGATGAGCGATCACCTGAATTCTTAAATATAGGGCATACGGATGAGACTTTCCAGGGTGATGGGAAGCAATTCTCCTTAAACGTTTAAACAGTTTTGTAAGGATGGGCGCTAGTTCTGGTTAAAGTCTTTTGAGTACTATAATTGGAATACCGTCAGAGCAGGTTGCTTTACTGGAATCAAGGCTTTTGATTAGCTTGGCAACATCACGTACAGATATACGTATATCACATAGCGTGTTTTCTGATACAAGAAGAAATAATGGCAGTTGGCGACCTTGGTCGCAAAGGGTAGAATTAGCTGCAAAGTTCTTTGCAAAGAGTTTGTCTGATACTGACGAGATTACCTCAAGTCCATTTATGATAGTTGGGATAGAACACATGCTTCAAGTGAAGCCTGAATCAAATTGTATACCCTCCACCACATAACACGGGCACAAAATCCCTCACCATAAAATTGCTTCACCACTATGACCTAGGTATGGTATGCATGTCAGAAGCGAGGCTTCCCAATATTAAACATCATGTGATTAAGGTATCTGGTGCAGATTGCGTCTACCATATATATTAAGCAAAATAACTGACAATAAAGAACTACGTGGGGTGGCTATCGTACTCAGCTCTGAAGCACAAGCAGCTATTTTAGTGTAAGAGCCAATCTTATATCTGTTGATGATAATCCAGCTCAAAGGGGCAATCATAACCAACGTTCATCACGGCTAAAGAGAACGAAGATCATTTCTATCATCACCATCCAACAACTGTCTGATGGTTGCTGAAGATTAGAATGCTGATATGGGGTCGGCAAAGAATGATGTACTAGAAGGTTTGAACTTGCCCATACAATGTGAGAATCATGATTGACTCGTCACTTTTACTACCACTAATCCTCTGGTCATCTGATACATCGATATTTGATTCTAACTATCCACTAAATTACGTCATTACTAAGTTTTCATTATTTGTTATTGAAAACTGAAATTTCAATGCATTTCCTTTAGTAATGTACAGATTAAGATATGTACACTGGCAACTTACATTTGTTATAGATATGCAAAATTGATAACTTAAAATTTTAGTCACTGATTACATAGTTTTCATTTTATTTATGACTTTATGAAGACCAAATTTATTTTTAAACATGGTAAATTAATAAAATAAGAAAAGGAAAAGGCTAGTTAACCGGTTTCGAGCTCAACAGAGATAAGTCAAAGTTCGGAATTACAACTAAAAAATAAGGTGAAATATATAGAATATAATAAGGGGAAGTAAGTAGCAAATCAAAATAGAAACCACGTTAAGTCCTAAGAGGTTTTCATTTTGTTTACAAAGAGACGGTCTCAAAGACTTAATCTAAATGGCTTCTAGACTCTTCAGATGAAATGAGGAGTGTGACCTTCTAACAATGAAGAATAAGTCGATAATGAACTTAGAAGGACAGGTAGGTTTTTTTTTATTTACATTTTCACCCCAAACAAGGCACAGTGCCACTTTGATGTAGGGCACTGCTATCAGAGACATAAGTTGCAGGGATACTATTTAGGGAGTTGAGTAGCAAGATGTCTGTTCACATTACACTTAAACATGCATGTCAGTACAGTTTGGGAAGCAGTAACCCGGAAGGGAATTCCAAAGTCTAGCAGTCTAGCAGTTCTAGGGAAGAAACTATTGGAGTAGAAGGCTTTCTTACATCTAGGGATCTCTACTGTGTAGGGTTTGGATCTTGCTGCTTGTCGGGTTATGTTCATTTCCTCGTTTATTATTCTAGGTATATCTATTCATTTACTGAAATATATTTACTTCCCTTCGTTTAAATCGATTTTCATTTATTTCTATTTAAATATTGACTTCATTTTTCGATTTGTTAAAAACATACAATTTCTGAAGCAACAAAAATTAATTAATTCTTGCATACAGCATGTTTCTATACATGTGCGCATGCACGCACATGTCCAGAAAGAAAGAGAGATAGGGAGAGAGAGAGAGAGAGAGAGAGAGAGAGAGAGAAAGAGAGAGAGAGATTGTTATTTCAATAACACTTTGTCACTTAGAAATACAATAGATTTTTTTCTTTTAATTTTTCACTTTTTTTTTATCTTTGCAAACAAATATTTCAGTTCTGTGTATTTTTTTTATTATTGATGTTTTGATTATAAGCCATTTGATCAAACATTTTTATTTTATGTGGTTTAGACTAATAAGTTGTCTATATTGTGAACTAATAGTTTCGGCAAATAATTTATCTGTAAGGGTAGAACAATAAACGTATTGCTCTAAAGAAAACAACACTACAGTTTTATTTTAAACATTTTATTGAAAAAATCAATTCAGGCAACTTGATTATGTGATTATGTAGTAGAGCTGAAATCTATTCAATGTAGTCACCTTCAGCCTCCAACACCGCCTTATTACGGGTAAGGAACTGGGAGCATGCCTTTTCCACAAATGCCTGCAAGAGTTCGGCGAATACTCGGCAGATGGCGACGATCAGGTTGGCTTTGTTGTTGTGGGAGGTCATGTTGGTGATGTTCTCAACGTATGACCAAACAAAGTCGTCTAGTCAGGGGAGGAGGGGGGAAGCCAGTCAGAGAAGAGTATAAAGTCGTAGCACTCATTGAACTTGTGGGCTGGTGCCTAGTCCTGCTGCCACACCCATAGTCTGCCAGCGGCCATCTGATTGCACCAGGGGATCACCACACTCTTCAGCAAATCCAGGTACATTTTGGTGTTGACTTCCAAACCAACTTCGAAGATGTGAGGTGGCATGATGTGACCCTCACTTAAAACTACACCAAAAACCATAACTAGGGCCGGAAACTTTGTTTTCATCACCCTGAACACATCCCTGTTATTTGTGGAAATCAAGCGATGCATTTTGAGGGTGCTGGCAATGGTCTCGTTGTCGTAACTTGGATCGATAGAGAATGTGAGTTGTACAGCAGTGCATCTTTGATCTCGCTCGTTGAACATTGTGTCACTTTCAGACATAATAGAAGGCTCCTATTGCTCTTGGGATTTTTACACAACTGACCAACTAGTAGATGGTCTTCAACAAAAATAGAAAACTAGTTTTCGTCAAACGGAAATGGAATCATGTCTTTTCTAATGTGACAATTTTATCGTTCCACCCTGTAATTTGGACTAATACTCTCAATTCATATTTGGTCTATATGTTAAGTTTGGCTATGTATTATTAAGTCTTAGTCCTTTATAGTAGTGACCTAAATCAAGCTGCTGAGGATAAACGCAAGCACAGAAAGGACAGATTATCAACCAGACGCACCCAACCCCACCCCACCACTACTACCTTTATCTGCCCAAACTGCACAAGAAAAATTGGGTCTAGGATTGGGCTCTATGCTCACCTGAGGACCCACAGAAGCCACAACGGAGGACAGTCTTACTAGGACACGAGTGACCGCCGATGACGATTATTAAGTCTAACAATTTAAATATGTGTAATTTAGATTAATAGTTTAGCTATATGCCATTTCGACTTATATTTAGTTCTATGGGTTGTGTGAACTAATAGTTTTTTCGTGTGTTATTTGGATTAATGATTTAGATATGTGTAATTTAAACTAATATTTTGGCAAATATTTGGTCTGTTTTATGTGGACTTGTAGTTTGGTCACGTGTCATTTACACTAATAATTTAGATATGTGTCATTTTAATTAATATTTTAATCGTATGTTATTTCGACTTGTATTTAGTCTATGTATTGTCTCAACTAATAGTTTGATCATGTGTCATTCAGACTAAGAATTTAGATATGTGTAATTCGGACTAATATTTTGGCTATGTGTCATTTCGATTAAAATTTGGTCTTTCGATTAATATTTGGTCTATATGTTAACTGAACTAATAGTTTTGCCATGTGTCATTTAGGGTAGTAATTTAGGTATATCTAATTTAGACTTTCATTTTGGCTAATATTTGATCTATGTTTTATGTGAACTTATAGTTTGTCCACATGTCATTTAGATTAATAATTTAAATATGTGTAATTTAGACTTACATTTTGGTTATATGTCATTTTTATTAAAATTTGGTCTATGTGTTGTGTGAACAAATATTTTTGCTGTGTGCAACTTGAACAAATCTTTCAGTCATTTATCATAGCTATGTGTATGATCAACTCGTGGAGTGCTGATACTGCTGGATAAACAGTTTCTGAAGCATGAATGTCTTGAATTAAATGAAGGTTTGCCGACTAAAGAAAACTTGGAAGTGATTGGACTAGATCGTACAGAATGGAATTTGGAGATGGTTGATCCAATGAACCATGAGGATTGGAGAGCGAGTTTGTGAAATATCACAAAAAAAAAAAAAAAAAAAAAAACGCCTGACCCCTGGACAAAAGAAAAGTGACATTAAATGGAGATCGAGAGGGAGACACAGACAGAAATAAAGAGATAGGAAGAGATGTGTTGTTTAGACTTATATTTTGTATTTTGTCTGTGTCTTGTGAACTCGTTGTTGGTCTATGTATAAATTGAGTTAATGTGTTGGTTAATTGTTATTGTGACGATTATTTTGGTTATATGACATTTCCACTACAGTGTTTTCAGGCTAGCCCCTATATTTGGCCATGTATTAATTGGCTATTTATGAACATGTCATCCACTAATCCAACCAATAGAGTGAGCGGTTCAGATTCTCTCTCTCTCTCTCTCTCTCTCTCTCTCTCTCTCTCTCTCTCTCTCTCTCCCATAAAACAGAGAAAACGAGTCGAAAGTGCATGACACTTTAAAAATAAAACGTTACATCACTGAGTTGATTTGAAAAAAAAATGCATAAATGTTTATATTTAGTTAATGAATGGAAAATTGCAAGTTACAAAGGATAACACGAGATAATTTAATACAAATTTGAGACTATTTGTACATGCTTAGATTATTGCACAAAAATAAAAAGATTAAAAGGTCATGTCACTTAGAGTCCACCAATTTCTTCTAACTATTCATATACATACTAGCCGAAGTACCCAATCTACCATGGATAGTAGATTATAATCTATTAGATCGGTGCAGAAAGTTTTTACTCGTTTGTAGACTAAGTTCCAATCATTGGTTCCACCTCAGAAGAAATTTACAGCAAGAACTCGTTTTCTGTCATAATATCATAAGAAATTGGCCAGAGACAAATAACAAATCAACATAGGTAGTGGTGGAGAAGGTTACCATTTTATTTTCTCTTACTAAATGAGTCACCATTTATCAAAGCTAAAAGCCACTTGAGGATAAGGATTAATGAGATAAAATAATTGTCAGGATCAAATTCAAATACTTGTGGGGACGATCCATGATAAGAATCTGCTGACATTGTAGAGAGAGAGACTAGCGATATGTATAAGCTAAGTTGGACAATAGGTTCCGTCACGTGAGATTTCCTCAACCAGGGAGTTGATTTGGTTCTACAGATGTCTCTCTATTGTCATTATTCACAAGAATGGTTCAAACCTGCTCTCGGTCTACCAAGCCAGAAGGATATCTGATTTTTTTTTATTTTTTTTTTATTACATTTTCACCCCAAACAAGGCACATTGCCACTTTGGTGTAGGGGGCTACTATCAGGGGCAACAACTACTGGGGGTACTATGCTGAGATTTGGGCAGCAAGATGTTGGTTCACGTTACACTTGAACTTCTGCACGTCAGTACAGTTGGGGAAGCAGGGACCTGGAATGGAATTCCAAAGTCTAGCGGTTCTAGGGAAGAAACTACTGTAGAAAGATCTTTTACATCTAGGGATCTCTACAGTGTGAGGGTGGGATTTAGCTGCCTGTCGGATTTGTTGAAGGTGTCTACATCGTGGGGGCACAAGTGTCTGCAGTTCACCAAAGCATTCACCATTAAAATGCTTGTAGAACAGGCAGAGGGATGTAACATTTCGTCGGTGGGACAGAGGCTGAAGCTTAGATGCCAGTTCAGGGCCTATCAAATTGGCAGCTCTCTTTTGAACCTTGTCTAGGAGCAAGAGACTAGTAGCAGATGTATCAGCCCAAATGTGACAGCAATACTCCATACATGGGCGTATGGTGGCCTTATAGAGGTACAGGATACTTTCGGGTGTCAGTAGTTTTCTAGAGAGAGCCTACCTTCTTTGCAGCGGCCCTGGCAATGCTTTCAATGTAATTGTTCCAACTCATGTTTCCTGTTTGAAAGCTGTACTCTCAGATAAAGAGTCACTGGCCATTGCTATTGGTGGCAGAGAAGGTTTCTTGTAATTATTGAAGGAAACTAGTTTAGTCTTGGCAGCATTGAATGTGACCATCCATTTTTGTCCCCATTCCCCAATATGACATAAATGCAGGAGTACCTCAGGGGTCTATCCTTGGGCCTCTATTATTCCTGATATTCATAAACGACCTCCCTGATAATATTGTTTCGGAGATGGGTATATTTGCCGATGACACCACTCTCTATAACAGATATGAGGGGAAAACAAGTGAACACATATCCAAGGAAATGGCAGAAACACTAGAGGATGACCTCCAATCCGTAGTGGAATGGGAACAAAAATGGTTGGTCACATTCAATGCTGCTAAGACTAAGCTTGTTTCCTTCAATAACTACAAGAAACCTTCTCTACCACCAATAGCAATGGCCAAGAACATATTGCCTGAAAGTACTTCTTTTAAACTCCTCGGCCTAACGTTTACAGGGAATATGAACTGGAATAGATACATTGAGAGCATTGCCAAGGCTGCTGCAAAGAAGGTTGACTCCCTCTACCGTGCTAGAAAACTACTTACGCCTGCCAGTATCCTATACCTCTATAAGGCAACCATTCGCCCATGTATGGAGTACTGTTGTCACATCTGGGCTGGTGCATCTGCTTCTTGTCTCTCGCTTCTGGACAGGGTTCAAAAAAGAGTCGCCAACCTGATAGGTCCTGAACTGTCATCTAGGCTTCAACCTCTGTCCCATCGATGAGATGTTGCATCCCTTTGCCTGTTCTACAAATACTTCAATGGTGAATGCTCTGACGAACTGCAAACACTTGTACCTCCCCGACGTAACTACCCCCGACAAACCCGACAAGCTACTAAGTCTCATCCCTTTACAGTAGAGATCCCTAGGTGCAAGAAAGCCTTTTACTCCAATAGTTTCTTCCCCAGAACTGCGGGTCTTTGGAACTCCCTTCCGGGATTCTGCTTTCCCAACTGCAATGATATGCAGAAGTTCAAGTGTAATGTTAACAAACATCTTTCTACTCTTCTCCCTTCATAATGACCCCGCTAATTAATGCCCTAATAGTAGCCCCCTGCTTCAAAGTGGCACTGTGCCTTGTTTGGGGTGAAAATTGAATAAAAAAAAAAATAAAAAAAAAAAATTTCACTACAGATTGGAGGTCATCCTCTAGTGTTCCTGCCATTTCTTTAGATAGAGTTTCATTTGTTTTCCTGTCATGCTTGTTATAGAGTTTGGTGTCATCAGCATATATACCCATCTCAGAGGCAATTTTGTCAGGGAGGTGATTAATGAATATTAGGAACAATAGAGGTGCAAGGATAGACCTCTGAGGCACTCCCGCATTTATATCATATTGTTTAGATGTACGACCGTCGAAGACAACCTGGATTTTTCTCTTATTTAAGAAGGATTTAATTATGTTAAGTATTCTACCAGTAATACAGTATGATCTAATTTTCCTGGGGGGACCCTCATGCCATACCCTGTTAAAAGCCTTAGATATATCTAGAGCTACCGCTCTGCCCTCCCCCACTTTGTCCAGTGAATGGTAAGAAGAGGGTTTAGATATATTCACAAAGGTTTTTTTTTATTTGGCAATTAACAAGATTATTTAGAATCGTAGGGTAGCAACGTAAATGTTTACAAGAGCTATAAAAAAAAGGAACCTTTAAATTTAAATCTAATAATCATATTTTGTCAAATGTTGAATTTTTTTTATTTATTGAATAAATATTATAGAACTGTTAAAAAAATCTCATATTTATATATTACTAGCAAGGCTACCAAGGTTGATCAAAAAAACAAACTCGAAGAAGTTAAAAAGTGTGTTAAATCTTTATATTAAAACTTCTGTCTTTCTACCTATCATAATTCATTTCTCCATCTTTCTCTTTTCCATATCCCTCTCACCATCCCTCTTTTAACTTCATCCAACCCATTTCTCATTCACCTCTCCTTTTTTTAATATTTGATAACATTAGAAATGACCGAAAAATGCCCCTGCCACATTCCTGATGAAATCTGACCGATTTGACCCTCAAAGAATTAATATTAAAAAAAATACACTTTTAAATATTATTCATTCAGGGCAATGCTGATTAAGAATAAATAAACTTTGTGGGTGTTTGCATATTTTTTTTGTTCGTTATTTTTTACTTTAATTGGATATGCAAACATATATACTTGCACACAGACAACTGCCTCTTATATAATCGATATGCATATATATTCTGAAACTATATTATTTAGAGTTTTTGGCTAAGTATATGTCATTATGATCAAAGAGGATGTAGCATCATCGTGGAGTTTGTGTTGGCGCTTTACATCCATAAAATGTTAGTACAACATTTTACATTACTTTATTTAATTTCTTCTTCTTCTTCTTCTTCTTCTTCTTCTTCTTCTTCTTCTTCTTCTTCTTCTTCTTCTTCTTCTTGTCCTGGATATGACCTTAAACTATATCCGATGGTGAGGCCCCAGTTTGCGGGCTTTGGGGGAGTGTGGAGCCACCCTTTAATTGCCATTGCTCCCAGGTCCACTCTGACCCGGAGTGATTGTACCTGTTAGGGTCCCAACTATCGGTTAAATAGAAACCGACTTGAAAAAAACAAATATATTCTATTAAAAAATTGTTTTTCAAAATCACTGAATTCGGCTTTAAATAACCTGAAAAGGGTTGATATGCTGTAAAATAAAAACAACCAACCAACCAAATCTTATTATTATTATTATTATTATTATTATTATTATTATTCATTTAACGCCATTTTTTCCTTGATCAAGGGTCAGACATCTTCAAATATTAATAAACTCAGTCTCCAGTTCTCACGGTTAAATGGGTCAGTAGTCTCCAAATTCCAGTCTTTGCAGTCTTGTCCAATTACTTGCCCCCTGCAATTTAAAACGTCCATGATTCTGCAATGGTTTATTCCGGTGGGTGGGCGTTCCACATGAGCATACCAGTATAATCGATTTCTTTAGGATAACCTATACGCTGAAAAATATAGCACTTTTAACTTAATCCTCTGACCTCATGGTCAGATTTCACACTGCAGATGCATCTAATCATGGATTACGTCACAATTGGACGCGATCGGGTTGGGTGAAGGCTTAACATTCTCTGCCATATAACATAACAAATTACCTCTGACGGAGATAGGAACAGCATATTTGCTACAAAATTGTAAAAATTAAAAAATAAGAAAAGAAATATTAATAAATGCTTCCAGGTTTGGAGCAGGAGTCCACTGGTCGTCCCTGAGAAATGCCGGATGTGTCTCAATACTACAAAAAGACTACAAAACATTTTTTTTTTTAATAACTCTGTGTTAAGCGTTAATAACAAAATTTCGTTTTTAGATCCATTTATTGATTTTAACAACGATGAAAGACGGTGGATAGAGGAGAGAGGGAAAAAGGATGGATAAAGAGAAAAATAGGTAGGGAGAGCAGTAGAGAGAGAGAGAGAGAGGGAGAGAGAGAGGGAGAGAGAGAGAGAGAGTGTGTGTGTGTGTGTGTGTGTGTGTGTGTGTGTGTGTGTGTGTGAGAGAGAGAGAGAGAGAGAGAGAGAGAGAGAGAGAGAGAGAGAGAGAGAGAAGCTTTAAAAAAAGATGTTACACAGCTTTTTTAGTTCTTCTATTTTCTTATTCAGGACCCGGGCACTAAACAGGTATCCCTTTCTATAAAATGTTGTTAGTTTAATCCAAGCATTATCGTATCATCTTAAACGAATAAAAATTGGAACACACTAAATCCAGACTATGTGATTAATTTGGAAAAATAAGTTGTCCAAAATATCATCAATAGTCTGTCTCATGAATTCATTTTTAGCAGTGTGATAATATACCTTTTTTATTACTTTATATGGGAGTCACCTCTTATCAAGGCCTGAAGGCCACTCGAGGATGAGTTAATGAGTATAAGGTGGTCAATGAGACAACAGCATGGTGATCGTTAATGATGGAAGTAGGGTAAAATTTGATTATTTAAGAACTTGTTTATATTGGACTTGAAAACGACCATGTTGTAGTCAACTGGAAAGCAGCCTCCTACTTTATTCATGGAATTTGCGTTTAGGTTAATAAAAATGAAAAGAAATACAGGGTGTGCCATAAATAGGTGGACAGCATTTTGAATAGGTTTATGCATATATCCCAAAAAGTTCCAAGTTTTCTGATTCCGATTCTGATTTTTTTATGTCCACCTACTTTGGTTATCAGTGTATTCATATGTGGGCATAACAAATATATTTGCAGGTGCATTTTTAAAAAATGGGTACTTGAGAAAAATCTAAAAAAAAAAAAAAAAAGGGAGAAAGACTGTTGTTTTTTTAATAAAGAAGAAATAAAAAGAAAATAGAAAATACGTGTCGTGTTATGACCTTCATAACAAAGGTTACAATTGTGCCCGAATATAATTATGTGGATTATAAGTGGCTTTATTGTCTAGCATTTAACAATTTTAAAGATTTTAAAAGCTGGGTAATAAAGCCGAATAGAATCGTCTTCTTTAACATTAAGTACTGAGCATTACATAATTGCGATGTTACAATAATTTGGGAGGAGGGGAGTAGTTTGTAAAAATGTGCTGTTCATTAATATTTTTTGTATATTGATGACGGGCAAGATTTGCGGTAGGAAATAACAAAAATACAAAACATCCTTGCAGCTATAGCAGTTGAATTGTATTTTTAGTAAAGACAAGTGAATCGAATCATTTCTTTTCTCATACTAAGGCTTAAATGGTAGAGTAGAATAGACCCTCAAGCATTTATGGAGTAAATAGTCTGCATGCATGCAGTAGCCCTGCTGTTTTTAACCACGTCGGCAATCATGGCTCTCCAAATTGTAGAGCCATGGTAATCTCAGGAAGACAAGTAAAAACGGTAGTTCCCCATTGCTTTCTGTCTTGATTCAGGCGTGCATCTCTCTCCGTGAGTTAAACGTGCCCCCAGATACCAACCTGGAAATTTCTATGACAACGCGGTACACACAGCACCTAGCCTTCCCAAATGGTCGCCCATCTGGTACTGGCCAGGCTCATCATTGCTTAACTTCAGTGATCTGGCGAGAACTGGTGTGTCTACATGATTGTGCCATATATAATAGTCTAGCAGAAGGAAAAATCCCTGAAGAATTATCTATAATGTTTCATGACCGAACGATGTATTTAGGAAATTAATTCATATTTTAGTTATGTAAATTCTTTTGATTTGAAAACAAAACATACACTCGAGTCGGATTATATGGTGTTCTTTCTTTTCCCTTTGTTTGACAAAGACGTTTACTTTTTCACCTAAACAGCAGTTCTTTTCTTCTTTTTCTAACCAACAATAAAATCACATGCGAACGAGGCAGTGTCTAAAGACAAATGATTCATGTTAAGCAAAAAATCTGTCTTTTTATGCTGCTGTAGCGAGCTGCTACTACAACGAGACTAGGCTGTATTCTCACCTTAGTTCTCTCTTTCTCCCTACTCTTTTCTCTTTTCCTTCCTTTCTTCTTATACGTCATCAGAGGTTCCAGCCAATGAAAAGCGAGAACGGTTTACGTGGGACATTCGAGTGAAGGAAACGTCCTTACTTCCACGGCGACTAGAGACAGAACACACGCCTCACTCCTCAGCTCCCGTTAGGTAGCCAAGAGGAGCATTGGACATTAATACAGACTTTACAAAATGCACTGTCTTTCTTTGTAACCCGAGTTTCGGGAAAACACACATATATATTGAATATATAAAACCTCATGAATTCATAACAAAGTCGCGTTACACGTCCTCATTTTTATTAGAAGACAATGTCTTCTTTTACCAGTATTTCTTTCTATTTCAGCGCTCCAGTTCTCCTGTTATCGGAGGCGCCCCGAATTGGGAGCCTACCGAAATGGTGACCTCTAATTAGTACCCATGTTAATGTATGGTAATAATACCATACTGCCATCTCAGACGCCCACCAGTGCCTAAATTTGCATGATTGCATTATTCTGATATCAGAATGATTCCAGGTTAGCACGTCAGTGCTTCCTACATCGACCACATGCCAACTATGAGCGCTTAGTGCTAGGTTTCTTCTCACCGTTATCACATTCCTAAATAAAACTAGATCATAACAATGTTTTGGTAATCGATTTCTTCTTGCTAATGGGCATAAGCAATGGTGAATTAAGTAGTGACGTTGGGGATTTTTAAGCTTTTGTTTCACTATAAACTCTTTCTCATTCAGAGTGTATTCATTGTTGCTTAAAACAGTAAAAGACTATTAAACCTATAAAACTAAACTAAACAATATGTCTACTCGTCTCAAGCCGCCCCCATACTGTCCAAAATCTTAATCTAATAAAATAGTTCAAGTTTTTTAATTTCATTTTCGTCCTACACACATTGTAACGTAGTACACGTTTACACACGTGTTAACATGTAGACCCAACACATTGTAGACACCGTCGCAAGGAACATAAGAAAAGAAGAGGAAAAAAATTCAACTCGTTGTTTCAGGTTTTAACAAAAGACCTTTATTCCTTTCTTTCCAGTAACGCATGACATCTTGTCTTGGCTGCGACATCATAAAAATGTCGCTAACATGATCGTGATTTTCAATCTGCATGTTTTTCTTTTTATAATCTTTTTCCTTGCCGTGACATCACTTCGCACACAGCTTGATCATTTGCATACAGCTGCCATACGTGCGTCCGCAGTTTGTCACAGCATATCTTATAATTTATCTGTTCATATATTTTTGCTAGTATATATGATGTATGAACATATACTACACTACCACCCCAGAGAAAGAGGTAATGTCTGGGAACATGGTCTCATGACAACAAAAGAGATACTATGCTATTACCACCACTCCCTCCAAAACGAGATAATGCTTGGGAGAAAAGTCTCATCACAACAGAACATATACTATCTTCTGCACTCACCCACCCCAAAAAACGAGTAAGTAATGCCGGGGTGATGATGTCATGGGCAACAAATATTACACTACTTTCACTTCCTGAATTGACCTTTGAAAGACAGTACATTCTAAACTGAATTGAACATTAAAATAGTATAGTTTCAGCTTCAGACAGACGGATACCAAATCTTAATTAGTAATAGATATTTATTTCTCCCACCCCCTTCATCACTTCTAAAGGGCACGCTATTTCTGTATCGTGGAAAGTAAACATGGCTGTTATTACAGCATTTCATTTATGCATGGCCTTTTCAAAAAGACGAGTAACAAGTCTAAACTAGACAGAACAACAGACATTACCAGAGTGAGGCTACAGGCAGTGAGATGACTGAAGATGATTTTATTTGCAGAGAGAGAGAGAGCCAGGTGATTTAGCGCCATGGCAACCAATGAGTCTGGCCGTCGTCGGAATATGGGTCGACTATAGTCACTGAGGAACGGTATTATTAGATTGGATGCATGATCACTTCAAAGTGTCTCAAGATTAACATCGCAGGAATCATGATAGATTGTTTCCAAAGCAATGAAAAAAAAAGGATTTAGGAAGCGGCGCCATTACAAAGTTGGCAATAGTTAGATGTCCAATATCATATGTAATTATAAGATATGAAAGTAGGAAAAAAATGGAATTGAAAAATTAAACTATTTTAGTAGATTAAGATTTTGGATAATGGGAGGAGAAAGAAAAGTATGTGGACAGACTCCAGTTATATTTATTTAGTATGTTGCATTATGTCTTATTATGTCTTAAGAGACAATGGATACTCTCTGCACAATGAAGAGCATATAGTGAAGTCAGGGCTTCAAAATCCCCAACAGTGCACATACTAAATTACTCTCCCAACGAAAGAAGTAATGCCTGGGAGAATGGTCTTATGACAGCAAAACGAATACTATACTTTCTTCCCCCCCCCCAACACGAAGAGATGGATTGTCATGACAACAAAACAGATGCTACACTACTCTCACACTCTTAACCCACCATTCCTCATGTGCAATGTTAGAAATAAATCCAAGATTACCAGAATCATTGTTATCATCTCGTGTTATTTGGGAATTTTCCTTCTACTAGGTTAGTTGCCCGATGAAGGCTTGAGAGTCCAGTATACTCTCCTATTTTAACCAAGGTTAGAGTAAGAAGAAATTGATTCACTTGTCTTTAGTAGAAATACAGTTGAACTCTGAAGATGCTGTGAAACTACAGTACCCTATTAATTTATTTATTATTTTTTTTTTACTAATGGATCAGCACATATCAAGGCCAAAATTCATTGAGCTAATGCGATGAATTGATTGTATGTTAAAAGATGATGACTATTATGTCAGTATTAAAAGTGATTAATAGGGCTATGACAAGAGAATATTTTTTTCACTGTTTTGACTCTCGAGTATATATCCGACACGGTTAGACACAATTAATCAATCGAGAGTTACATCAGTATATAAAAGTATATAAGATGTTAACTGATATATACTCAAGAGTCAAAATAATGAAAAGAATATTCTCTGGCCATAGCCCTATTAATCCCTTTTAATACTGACATAATATTCATCATCTTTGATTAATGAAATGAACTAAGTTTTATTTCTTACGGGTACGGTTTATGGGACATATTTGTTGACATTGGATTGGAAGATGACTATGCTATAATCTGCAGAAAAGCAGTTCCATGGTAATGTGTTTTACAGGCGGGAAGCCTTTGCAAAGAAGCTCTGTCAATTATGAAAATTCTTCCTAGTGCTAGGCGCATGAAGCAAAGAAAGAAAGTGTTTCAGGGTTGTGCTAGACGGACGAGTTTTTGCTTCATGACAAGATTTTTTTCCCATTAAAAACGGCAAAATTTATCACCTGTTGACTTGAATGAGTGCTTTATGCTAAATTGATGATTGAATATGATTCAATTTGTACTCATTTTTTACATTAAATACTAATCCCTATTAATCCCTATTAATTCCTTAATGTGGATAAAATGGATACCATAATACTCAGTTCACTGCACCTTATCATAACAAAATTCCATACAAAATTTCCTCCAAAGCCGACCAGTAGTTTCCGAGAAAACTTCTAGAGTAAATGTGGTCTTGTGGTGACTAATCTTTATTAATCCTTTCTAATCTCTGACTGTAGTCTTTAAATATGATTGTTTTAATTTCGTTTTATTTTAATAAATCTTATAAATTTTCCTAATGTGTGTGTGTGTGTGTGTGTGTGTGTGTGTGTGTGTGTGTGTGTGTGTGTGTGTGTGTGACGCGGTTTATCTCAACCTTCAGGCAATCCACCCAGGCAAGTAAGGTACTGAAATGAAGCTTATGACCCAGCGGATGTTTTAGTGATATTTATATCCATGTTTGGTGTATGGAAATGCAAAACAAAATGCAAAAAAAGAAATAACGATTTACTAAACAACGTTTTATTTACTGGATATTTTTCCGGTACAAGAACTCAAGTTTGCCCAGCTAGGCAAACTTGGGTTCTTGTAATAGTAAAAAAGCAAAATGAATTGTATAAGATTACACACACACACACACACACACACACACACACACACACATACACACACTCATATATATATATATACTTATATATATACAGAGAGGAGGGGGGAGAAAGAGCCATAAAACACACACGAGAAGTGATAACAATTTTATTAATAGAAAATGTTGATAACTTTTGAATACCAATAGTAA
This sequence comes from Euprymna scolopes, assembly GCF_053919585.1. Lineage (NCBI taxonomy): Eukaryota > Metazoa > Mollusca > Cephalopoda > Sepiida > Sepiolidae > Euprymna > Euprymna scolopes. The sequence goes on from NC_136497.1 coordinate 50,132,425, forward strand.
TCAGAATTGTGTGTTCATTAAAAATATTTTTTAAATGTTCAAAATAACTCAAGAGCCACGCACAAACAACAAAATTAAATAAACAAATGAATAAAATAATTGCTTTACAGTAAAGAACACACAAATGTTTATTGGAATATACAGTTACGAATATCATAAAAATACTTGACTAGAATTTGCTCATTGGCTTAGAATAAGTGTTTTATACCAAATTTATGGTTGAATACGCATAAATTTGTGCTCATTTTTGCATTAAATACTACTCTCTATTAATCCCTACCTGTGCATTGAACAGATACCATAATACTTAGTTTGTTGCACCTTATCATAACAAAGATCCATACAAAATTTAAGCCAGATCAAAAAGAAGTTGAACAGATAAGCAGACAAAAAGAAATGTAATATATATTTATACTTGCATAATATAATTTATGCTTTAAGCGATAACATTTAAATAACTCTTTCGTTTCTAAAAATGAAAATAACTCCACAATAATAATGAGAAACACATGGATTTTTTTATAAATGCGAAAGGTCAGATTTCAAAGCACTCCACAAAAAATGTATATTTTATTGTACAGACAACACATAGAACAAGAAAAAGTAAGAAGACGATGTCTATGATATCACATTTATTTAATGCAAACTGAGATAGGTTTGATTCCAGTTTAATTGTGTGCTAAGCCCATACATAAGTCCAGAAATACCCTTAAAAAGTGTGTGTGTGTGTGTGTGTGTGTGTGTGTGTGTGTGTGTGTGTGTGTGTGTGTGTGTGTGTGTGTGTGTGTGTGTGTGTGTGATGCAAACGTGTTTCACATACTAAGGATTTTGCACGTATATCGGTCACACATGTTATCAGAAGTATAAATGAGCATCGTCATGAGTGTTGGACAAGACAATAAAAAGAGAATTTTGTTTGTTTGTTTGTTTGTTTTTTTGCTTCAGCTTTTATAGTTCTTAATCTTAGTGCCACCTAGTGTGGCAACAAAAAAGGAAATAATTTGGCATGAGTGTCCTCTGGTCTATACATGTGTGCATAAATTTGTGGAAAGGTAATGCTATAGGTGAAAATAGAGACCATGCTACTGATATATGGACAAAGAACATTTCTGTTTCAGAATTTTTTAAGATGAGGATTAATAAGTTGTATTATTTGGATTTTTCGAACTACTGTTGTTATGTGGTGGCCCTTTGGCTATGATCACAGCATGTGTTATGTTGTGGCTGGCAGTGCCAAGGGGCAAAACGATTATTATGATTAAAAAAAAAAAAAGCTAGCCACTGGGTTAGAGCGGACAGGAGTCGTCTCTGTGGTTCGATGGAAGCATGTATGGACCAACTAAGGAAAATGTACGGTAGATGAAGAGCTGTAAATTCCAAGACGTGGAACATTAGAAAATAAAGCTCTGGAAAATAAAGATTCGGAAACTTGGTTTTTTGGGTGTTCCATTCGGAAGAAGATGCCTTCATTTCAAGTGCCTGTGCCAGAGGAGAAGCAGACAATGAATAATGTATGTGTTAAGCAGACAAGGGTGTTATTCGTCATTGTTAAACATTGCCAGTTTTATTGTCCCGTTCTTTATTGCCATGAATATGCGAAAACAACAACATGCACATAAAAAGTCTATTAAATATACACGTACAGACACCCCATGTAAAAAGAAAAGTAATTGTCCTTATAATTCTGACCACTAGATGATACATGAGCATCGATGACAGAAACACGTATACCTTATATGCACTAGACATACATAGACACAGTTATATAAACTCGACAACACAACATTTGTTCAATTTAGTAGTACAACAATGTTTTCATCTTTGATATTATTATCATACAGTGTACTAGAAGATGTACAAGGCGTTGCCCAGTATTAAACGTAACATTCAATTCCTTTTAAAAAATGAAGTAAAAAAAAACCGGAAAAAACTGAGATATGTACAGTGATGATCATATTTATTGGCACGGTAAAATAAAAGTTAAATTTTGTCTAATAAATTCTAAAAAAGGGATTAAATTAAAGAAAATAACAAAGTATATTATGTATTTTTAACTGGCCTTTCCGATGCAGCAATCGGATTTTAGAAAAAATAAATAACAAAGGAACAACAAACATAATTGCAAAAAACCCTTGTTCAAAATTATTGGCACGGCTTTGTTTTTCTTTTAGTATCAGTATAATATCAATCAATTTCCGGTTTACGTGCTTTCTGAACTTTTTTATAGTCATATTATGCTTGTTTAACGCTAATTCAGTGAATAATTTTTTTCAGATAATTTTTAGATAGCGATTTATTTAAACTATTATAAGTGACTAAATTATAATTTTCAATCGCCATGGTTAAAACTAAGGAACACAGCGAAGACGTCAGGAAGCTTGTTGTAGCATGCCATACCAATGGGAGGGCTATGATAAGATTTCAAAGAAGCTAAACCTTCCCAAATCCACTGTTAGAGCCATAATAAACAAGTTCAAATCGCAAGGCCACGTTATGAGTTTAGAGGGTAGAGGGAGAAAAAGGATTCTTTCCCCAAGAGATGGACGGAAAATTGTTCGACAAGTAAAACAAAACCCAAGGATCTCTGTTGGGGAGATTGTTGATGAACAGAGCACCTCTGGAGTGAATGTATCTCGACATACAGTTGGTAGAGTTTTGAAGAGAGCTGGTTTAAAAGCATGTCGTCCGAGAAAGACTCCCTTATTGAAGCCTATGCACCTGAAAGCAAGGCTAGCCTTTGCAAAACGTCATATTGATAAAGATGTTGCATTCTGGAAACGTGTTCTATGGACTGACGAAACGAAAATAGAGTTATTTGGCCATAATAAAGTGTCTTATATTTACAGAAAATCTGGCGAAGCTTTCCTGCCTAAGAACACCATACCCACAGTGAAGCACGGTGGAGGCAATTTGATGTTTTGGGGATCCTTTGCTGCCTCTGGACCAGGGCGACTTGTTAAGGTCACAGGTAGCATAAAAAAGGAAGATTATGTTAAAATATTGGATGAAAACCTGAAAGACTCTGCTAAAGAGCTCTCACTTGGTCGTCGTTGGTGGTTCATGCAAGATAATGACCCAAAGCATTCGGCTAAACTGACTAAGAAATGGCTTGAGGACAATCATATTAATGTTTTGGAGTGGCCATCACAAAGCCCAGACCTTAATCCAATTGAAAATTTATGGAGAACATTAAAATTGAGGGTAATGCAAAGGAAGCCTAAGAATCTTATTCAATTGGAGGATTATTGTCAGGAAGAGTGGGCTAAAATTACTACTGAAGAGTGCAACAACTTGGTTGTAAACTATGAAAAGCGACTGAGGAAGGTAATCAAGGCCAAAGGCTATACAATTGATTATTAAATAAATCGTGCCAATAATTTTGAACAAGGGTTTTTTGCAATTATGTTTGTTGTTCCTTTGTTATTTATTTTTTCTAAAATCCGATTGCTGCATCGGAAAGGCCAGTTAAAAATACATAATATACTTTGTTATTTTCTTTAATTTAATCCTTTTTTTAGAATTTATTAGACAAAATTTAACTTTTATTTTACCGTGCCAATAAATATGATCATCACTGTACATGCAAGTATTGTTTTTTTTTCTAAACAGTTCGCTTCTTGTAAGTATAAGGAAAAATACTCGAGCTGAGATCGAAATCAAAACCTAAAGGCAGTGAGTCAAGTATGGTATCTATTAGACAAACTTGCCAACATCTTTAAAAACTATTTTCAAACCTCTTGAACCAATTATTAAACAGATAAAAATCCGATGACGACCAAGTACCAATTTTGACCCCTTAGGAGTCCTTTTTTTTTTGGGGGGGGGGGTGAACACAGATTAAAAAACTAAAAAAAAACAAAACAGTTTTCCACGTGTCTGAATACACTATATATCAAATTTCAAGCCTGTAGATCAAAAATTCGTCGAGTCTATAGGTTAAGAGTTGTCCTCATATACACGCACACATTCTCACTTTTATAAATATATAGACTAAAACATCATTAGAAAAAAGTTATATCTATTTAGTAATAAGTAGTAATATCTAAAAAAAAAACAAAAAAAACAGAAAAGGGCAAAATTTGTAGCAGACTTGTCTACATGGATACGAAGGGCAACAAATGAAGTGTTATGTAATAACCAGTTCTAAGTAACAGCATTCTGGAGGTTAAAGGTTCAATCCTCAATACAAGCGATATCATCATTATCCCCATCATCATCATCATCATCATCATCATCTGATCTTGACATTTAAGGTGTTGCAAGTGTCTCAGGCATCGGTTTAAACAAATCAGGTAACTAAAAATATAATTAAAAACTAGCAGCATCCTTGGAAATTCCAGGGTTTTACCTGGTAGGAGTTTGTGACATATTTCCATTCTATGGACATCTGGCACAAATTATTATTGTACCGCCCCCTTTATTCAAACTGAAATTTACTTATCTAAATAAGATTATTAAGGCTCTTTAGTTTCAGGATATATCTGGTTATGGCGACAGTTTATTTCAAAAACCTTTGTAGGAATTTGTTACATATTTCTAATCTATGATATTATATCAGGATTTGACAGAAGAGATACTGCACTTTGATTCTATCCTGAAAGTAAAGAAAGTGTATTTTAGTTTTAGCAGCGTGTTCGATATGACAGTGATATTAGATGAAATTTTTTAATTGTATTTTCAATGACTGGGCAATCTCATCTCTTAAAGAAAAGAGTGTATAGTGATAACATACGTACAAACAGGAAATTGCCTGAGCGTATTATATATTTGATTACTTACGACTTCTACAGTCATGGATGGGAGAACGAGGAAAATCTACACATGTGGATTAAGTAAATGGTTCAATTTGAAATTCCATGCAGATTTCCAGATTCGATAAGCCACACTTGAAGAAGGTCGGCGCTTACATCGGTTGAAACACTGTAAGAATAACATCCAAGATGAAAGTAGTTTTCTGATTAATCCAACTTAATAAAGAATATTCTAACCAAATGTTACCCATGTCCAGTAGTGTGCGTGTTTATAGACTTCAAGTACAGATGTATTAAGTAGATGAAAAATGCTACAAAATTATTGCTATATTGTCTTTTTTTTCTTTTTCTTTTTCTTTTTTTGCTCCTATGTTCTTCATCCTTCGCCATTTTATTTTTCTATTTCAAACTTCCCCACAGTCACTGTTTGGCCAGATGCACCTGTTTAGGATCTACAGAATTACAGGCGCTGTTCACTTAAAGACGACAAGTTATACTGTTGTTGGGTTGGTTTGTTTTTTAGTTATCCATATAAAATATCCAGAAGCGTTCTTTTGTTTTATATGACGTCATATGATTGAACATTATTTTTAGAAAACTTCGTTTAAAATTATCCCATTTAATTAAATTGTGCTCCATATTCAAACATGGGATATGTCAAGCAAATTTTAAATGCAAATGCAAGAAAAGAAAAATTAAATATAGGTAGAGAAAACAGACATATTAATAAAAAAACAGAAATTGTAGACAATAACTGATGCATATCTCCCTCTCACGTGACACAAAAGTTGGAAAGTGGGATTTGAAAAGCCAGCGCCTTACAAGAACAACACTATGGCCTGCAAAAATTGTCTGTGCAGCCCCATCAGCATTCCTCGGTTGGGACATCTCAGGTGATTATTAATAAACTAATCCTTTCTCAAAGGATGAGCAGACAAAATCTTGTAGAGTGAACCTCCTAGAACTGCACAGGGCAATACTTCAGCCAATAGAGAACAAGCCGCCACAACAATATATATATATATGTATATGTGTATATATATATATATATATATATATATATATATATATATATATATATATTCGCAATTTGATTCCTATTCACTTCTTGAAATCAATTGAACGAAACTAATCGATAAAAAAAGACAAAACTACTGATATCGCTATTTCAAACTTAATATCTCTCTCTCTCTCTCTCTCTCTCTCTCTCTCTCTCTCTCTCTCTCTCTCTTTCTCTCTTTCTCGCTCTCTCTCTTTCTCTCTCTCTCTCTTTCTCTCTCATTCACTCACATATTTTTATGTCTATATTAAATGTGAAAAATTCTATTTTTTTATTATTATTATCAGTTATTATTAGGATGGAATCTTATGAAAATTAGATTTACATAGATGAATATTCTTTTTTATTCGTTTTCATTATTATCGATTATTATTAATATCAGACTTCCTCTTTTTGCTCATAAAATTGAATTTGCAAAGTGATTATTGAAAAAAGCCGGACACGCGTACGTTCACTTTTTATTGTTTTGTACAACGTTATATGGTTACATCATATTTTTAAACCTTTTTCTAAATGGTGCCATTTAATCAAATTGTGCCCTATATTCAAACATAGAAAATGTCAAGGCAAATTAAGCAAAATTTAAAAATAAATAAATTTAGGCAAAGAAAATAGTCATATTAATAAATAAAAAAGAATTTAGAAAGCACAAAATCTAACCAAATACATACAATAATTGTTGACTGTTATCTTTTTTTCTGCTTGAAATACAATGGCGACTAAGTGACTAACTAAAAACAGTACAATGTCAAAAGTTTTCTTCTTTTTTTCTCTTTTCATATTCATTTTATTTCGTTTCCTTTAAGTAAAATTAAATAAAAAAAAAATCACTCCACGGAAAATAAACAGTGAAGGAAGAGCGATAGAAAAATGGTTCCTTATTATCTCAGCTTCTTTTTTCTTGGGGGGGGGCATCTTTTACCCAATCCCTGAACTCCGATACCAAGATGACATTAATTACTCTCAAAAATGTCTAACCCTCATCTTGCCCCATTTTTATCATAATCAGAACAGCTGTGCGTCTCCCCCTCACACACACACACACACACACACACACACACACACACACACACACACACACACACACACACACACACACACACCACTGAGATTGGTACCGGCCTCATATTTCTGCAACATGGAGCTGAAGCAATTCTTGTCAACGATTCTTGGTTTAAAAGGGTGCCAAGCATGCAAGAATAAAAATAACCTTCGATAACATATTAACTTTGTTGGGGGGTGAGTATCTATCTCTTTATCGCCAAGGAAAGATATTACCAAATATGGTAGTTAGTTTAAATTTTGTCAACGGGGTATACTGAATCCAAGCAATATTATATAAATGCTATTACAAGTCGAGGTGTAATAATTATCACTAGCAAAACCCGTGTCTGTATAATTTACAGTTACTGACAATATTTCTCTTGAAATAATAGATTATTAGCAAGGTTTGATAATGTTAAGAAATAGTGTTTCTTTCTTCTTCCATAAGATGATTGCCATTGTTAATTAAATATTCCTTAACTAATTCTTTTCTATGAATACTATTATGGTATGTGTTCTTCAGAATTGTTTGATCTATTCCCTGATTCATTTGCTCCAGCTCGTGTCACTCATTGGTCTGGTAGTCTTCATCTGTTTGCTATTTTGATACCTCCTTATACTACAGCTTCCTATTCCAGTAGCTTCTTTCTATGAATTGCAGACTTGTGGAACTGTCTTCTTGCTGCCTGTTTTCCTCCTACTTATAATCTTGGGGCTTTTCAAGATTAAGTCCACTAGGCATCTCCTGTCTTTGTGATAATCATCTTTGGTTCTTGCGTTTCTGAATTTTTTAGATGAAGATTAATTATTCATGTTATTTGGATTATTTGGACTACTGTTCTCATCACAACGTTTCGGTCGATGTAACCTTTAATTTTCTTCAGGTGTATCTTACCGAACTCGGAAATCTTTCTGTAGCTCCTTACATCAAATCTTGTCCTTTCTTGTTCGGGGTGATTTAGATTTTTTAAAAAGTCAAGGAAATGAATATGTCGATTTTATATTTATTTATAAAAATTTATAACAATTTACATCATTTTAAAACATTACATATTCGCGTTCTTCTTTGCATAAAAAATTACTGTCAACTAAATATTTTTTAAATAAATATAACGAATGACATATTTTTCACGTATTTATTTAAATTTGACGCAAATAGAATTGTATAAAAATTCCATCTCAAAATAAATAGAATGTAAAGAGGGTGTTTTTTTTTAATACTGGTGAAGTCGACTGGGCGACATGATTTGATTTGGGAACAATTCATTTTAAAATGTGCAAATCGAAATTGTTTACATCAGCAATATCAGTTAATATTTCAAATAACCTCATCATTTTAATGGGTGTGGAAGGTGCATACACACCTATTATTATAAAGACATTATTCAATATGGCTTATACTGACTGTATCAAATTTTTAATGTAATATGTAAAGTATACAGGACGATACAAGAAAACAGAGTTCACAAATCTATATAAATAAATCAGTAGACGTATATATGTGTACGTGTGTCTGTGTGAAAATATTTAACCGATAAACTACTGGTCACATAACACTGAAATTAAAAGAAAATAATGATCATACACCAGTAAAATATTTGTTTGGATGGATGAATAATGCGCACAGAAATGTTGGCAAGTTGAAATGCAAAATGTTCATTTCCCCCTGCCGACATATTTTTATTAATTTTGCACATACACAAATTCATTCAGAGCTTCAAGTGGTTTGATTTTAAATCAGTAGCTTAAACAGTAGGGAATGTGGCTGGAGTGCTTAAATGTTTTGGTTTCGATTCTAGCAGATGGCACCTAAGTTGTTGTTTTTTTTTAACTTTTGAAATCAGTACTATATATTAGGTAAAATATAAAATTTACTAATAATACATATGAAATCTGTATGAATTAAAATATATTTAAGAGCAAGTCTGGCCGCCCCCACTATTCTTTAAATAAAACCGTTAATTTATCTTTTTCTTCTTTTCCTTTTCAGGCTATACAAGTCGATTTTGTAAATGAGTATGGATACTGGACAATAATTTTTCATGTCTTGCTCAACTAGGTAAAAGGCATTTTGTGTAGAGGCCTTTTTCACCAGCAAATTATATATTGAAATGCAAGCAAATTATATATTGAAATGCAAACAAATTATATATTGAAATGCAAGCAAATTATATATTGAAATGCAAGCAAATTATATATTGAAATGGAAGCAAATTATATATTGAAATGCAAGCAAATTATATATTGAAATTCAAGCAAATAATATATTGAAATGCAAGCAAATTATATATTGAAATACAAGCAAATTATATATTGAAATGCAAGCAAATTATATATTGAAATGCAAGCAAATTATATATTGAAATACAAGCAAATTATATATTGAAATACAAGCAAATTATATATTGAAATGCAAGCAAATTACATATTGAAATGCAAGCAAATTATATATTGAAATACAAGCAAATTATGCTCAACAATGTATAGGATGTTACAGAAGTTATTATACTCAACAAAGTGCAGAATGTAATACAGAGCCTGTTATACTCAACGAAGTATAGGATTTGTTTCAGAGGCCATTATACTCAACAAGGTATAAGATGTATTACAGAGGCCATTATACTAAAAAATGCAGGATGTGTTACAGAAGTCATTATACTCATCAAAGTGTATGATGTATGACAGAGTCCAATGTAGTCAACAAAGTACAGGTATACTATAGAGGCCATTATATTCAACAATATATAGGATGTATTACAGAGGCCATTATAGTTAGCAAAGTACAGGATGTTATACAGAAGTCATTATACTCAACAAAGTCAAAAGTCATTATACTCAACAAAGTGTATGATGTATGACAGAAGCCATTATAATCAACAAAGTATAGGATGTATTACAGAGGCCACAGTACAAAGAGACCATTATAATCAACCAAATGCAGAAGCTGTTATATTCAACAGTGCAGGATGAGTTACAGGGGCCATTGTACTCAACAACGAGCCGGGAATGTCACAGAGGCCATTATACTTAAGAAAGTGTATGAAGTATTACAGAGGCCATTACACTCAACAAGGTGCATATAATGTCACAGAGGTCAATAAAGTGTTATATGTATTACAAAGTCTGTTATACTCAGCAAAATTCAAGTCATGAGTAGCAATCTGAAAATGATATTATCTGTTTATATTGGTTTAAAGACGAAAATTGGTGATCTCAATCGGTAAATACAGAGTAGTAGTTGACACTGATGCATCGAGGAAAGTGCCACTTGTAGTCCTACTCATAAACCCGCCTCTTTTTTCTTGGAGGACAAAATTAACCAAATTTATAATGATGGTGATTAAAAAATAATGAAAACAATGAATTTTCAAAAACAAAATGGATTTTTTAAAAATTACTTCATAAACAGATTTATTGGAGCTTTTGTAGAAGAAAAGTCAGTTATTATCTTGTCAAAGTCTACAGTTTCATGCTCAATTGATAAAAGCAACAAATTTTAAAAGCGATGTTAAAGAATTAAATTGAAACAGCAATTAAAAATTGTAGAACAATAACAATATTTGGTATTGTTTCTTGTACTTGTCACTCATGGATCCATCTCAACCATTCATTCTTTAGGCTTATACAACTTTCCTCTCTGGACACTACTGCTAAAATTTCAGAAAATGAAGAACTTTCAAAGGCAACATAGAAACATCCAAGTATCCAGTGTATTTGTAGCAGCCAAAACTTGCTACAATCACAGGCAGGAGCTAATTCTCACGGCTCGAGTTTTGAAATCCATTTTCTCCCTGGCTTGTCCAATCACAAGCCAGCTCTCAATCACGTGACCGAGTGTATAAAACGTAAATCCGAGAATGCTCTCTCTCTCTCTCTCTCTCTCTCTCTCTCTCTCTCTCTCTCTCTCTCTCTCTCTCTCTCTCTCTCTCTCTCTCTCTCTCTCTCTCTCTCTCTCTCTCTCTCTGGTTTCAGCTGGCAGCAGGCATTAGCCTGGGGCTTTGGCAGAACGTGAGTACAAGTTAACATGGCGACCTTCTAACTCATATGTTTCCACGTGCAGTACCCAAACGAACATTCTTTATCATGCTAAAGAACTGTTCTCATCGATACACCTCTTCCCACACACACACTCACTACAATACTTAAATACACTGAAGACCTTGCTCTTTCTTTCTCCTTTAACTGGCCTCCTTTGTCCCGACAGCTACTAGCTATAAACACGTGTAAACAGAACTATGATATCCTCAACAAGCCGGCAGTATATTAAATCTATCTTTATGCAAGAACACTTCCACCTACTAAACCGTTCCTCTCTCTCACTAATGCTACTAACGAGGATGACAAATAAAGTTGTTTATCATAAATGTTAAAATGAGACTTCCTTTCGTTGTCTTCATTATTAACTAAATATTCTTTTCAATTTTTGTTGCAACCCCTCCTTAATGTCTTCTATGATTGCTGGTGATGACAATCCAGTGCAGATAGTTTGCACATGAAATATGGAGCCATATCTTGCTTTAAATTAAGGAACAATTCGATCACAACATTCGAATAGATCTTTAAATTCTTGCTCAAACATTTGATCAATATAATCTTCAGTCAGGTAGCTGCGTATTTCAGACTATACAAAGATCTTTAAAATATAGACTGTGAGAATTGGATCGATTTTAAAAAGGTTTGTTTGCTATTAAGAAAATTGGGCATGATTAGAGTTTAGAAAAAGGTCTCAAAGTAGTCTTGGAGATATCTTTCTGTCACTATTGTATACTTCTATAAATACACACTCATGTAAATATAACATGGAGTTGTTTTATTTATTATTGAGCCTTTAAGATCATAATACTGAAACTCAGAATTATTCGGACACTGGCAACAAGAACTCAGATATAACATAATCATTATTACAACTGCCGATGTTGGATTTTAGAAAAATACTTTGATAATGTGCTCGAAAAAATTGTTAATATTGTTTTTTATGGAAATTGCGCTAGACAAGGCATGAGACCACTTGATGTAAATAGCTCAAAAAATAGTACTTCAAGGTAAAAAAAAAAATAGTTGTCACTGATAAGTATTAGATAAAATAGATTATAACACAGAAAAGAGCAATTCTTTCCTATTTGTCAAAAATATCGCTTCTGGAATACGAGAACTAAAGAGTAAAATAAGGAAAGCAAGAGTTAGAAGACTGCCAAAAGTTAACCCATGATTCAATACAAGAGTAAAGGTGAGAAGTTAAAAGGCATAAAAGAATTTTTGATGCACAAAGTTTACCATGTCTGTGAAGAAAAATCTCAAATGTCTGAAAATAAGTTCTTTTCGTTCTTGAGAAGATTTCAACCCCCCCCCCAGCACAAGGTTATTATTATTGCAAAAGAAAAAAAAACAAAAGAAGTCTGTGGATTTTCTTTCTTTTTTTTTTATGGTTTAATCAGGATTATATAAGTTTGAACAAGCTTTCTTATTTTCTCACTAAGAAATGAAAAATTTATCTTCCAGTAAGAAAGGTTCCGACTGTGCAAAAAAAAAAAAAGCACGAAAAATATAGGAGCCTGTTTTAAGTTGTCTTATTTATCATCAGCCCTTCAAGATTGCAACAAATTAAAAAAAAAAAACACTAATGAACAACTAACTAATGCGTTCTGTTAGCTGTCAAAAAGAGAACATCCACGCTTCTTAAGTTAATAATTCTTTTTACCTAAAACAACTGTGTCAGTCAAGCAAGAACATAGGTTATGGACGAGATGTTTTACTTTGTCTTGATGGACAATAGAAATTGAATTTTCGGTGGTAAATATTTAATTAAATTTCAGTTTGTGAAATGCCATATTAATGAGGGTGGCGCCTAGTTAATTTTATTTTAAACTTTGCGTGTTCTTTGGAAGCTCGGTCACAAACAGAAAGCAATTTGACACCCCTGACTTTCGCGTCGGGGACCCAGGGCCCAGGACCTAAAGCCCAGCCTCACCTCTTTAATCGATACTGTTGCATAACATTAGCTGGAATTAAGCAGAGAGATAGAACAAGATTAATAATTGTCACAGCAAGAAGTTTACCCACCCCTATAAACACGCTCATCAAACGACTCTCTAACTTGACTGAGAGAGCAATTTCGGGGGCTACTGATCAGCAGGAAATGTTATGTCGTAGCCAGGTATCATCATCATCATCATCATCATCATCATCATCATCATCACGACGACGACGACGACGATGATGATGATGATGATGATGATGATACATTTTAATTATTCTCGGTTTGTAAGTAGTGGTATAATTACCACTAGATCCCTACCAAAATAAATCAAAATTCAAATCACTGTTTGGAAGGTAATATAATCTTCTTCTAATACTTAAATTAATTCGGTATTACAGACAAAATATTAATATTTAAATATACACACAAATCATTTTTTTTTTTTTTTTTACATGTAGGTCACCACTTATCAAGGCCCGAAGGCCACTCAGGGATAAGGGTTATTGCGTGTACAGTAATCAATGAGATAGTATTGTAGTAATCATTAGTATTGGGGATTTTGATAGAGTGTCTTACTTAAGGGGGCGGTTTGTCAGGAGTTTGTTTATGTTGGTCTTAAAGACGTCAGTTGTTGTAGTCAGGTGGGAAACAGGCAAGCGGCAGAGAGTTCCACTGGCGTGCAATTCTAAGAAAGAAGCTTTGCTCATGGAATCTACATTTGGATTTAGGCACAGATAAAGAATGGGGAAAATTGTTGAGAGTAGTTTCAGCCAGACGGGTGTTTCTCGTGAAAGATTGGCGAGGGGGGACGAGAGATTGGAGCACAGACGAGCACCTGTCATGGAAATAGCGATAAAACAAAGACAGGCTCGCAACATCTCTTCTGTGGGAGAGAGGTTGCAGGGAAAAGAAACGGGCATCCCCCACTAAGCCACGAAGTCTATTTTGTGCTCTGTCAAGGCAGGATAGGCTGTTTTTAGCAGCTCCTGCCCAGATGTGGCAGCAGTACTCCATCCTTGGACATACTTGGCTTTTATACAGATAGAGAATTGCATCAGTAGTGAGATATCTTCTGGAGCGGTAGAAGGATCCCACCATTTTCCCAGCGTTCCTGGCAACAAACTTGATGTACGTGTTCCATTTCAGATCAGGAGTAAATTTCAAGCCCAGAAGCTTGTCAAAACATGGAGCCTCTCCAAGACGAGAGCCATCCATTTCAATTAATGCCAGATGGGGATCAGAGCGTTGATGATGTAAAGATAGAAGCTTGGTTTTGGATGCATTAAAAGTGACCAGCCACCTCTTCCCCCATTGTACCACGTGCTCAAGATCAGAGGAGAGAGAATTAGAGAGAACTTTGTCATTTACGGCCTTTGATGTGTTGCCATAGATGGTCGTGTCATCAGCATAGATGTCAACGAATGATTTAAGTATATGTTTTGGGAGATCATTGATGTAGATCAGGAAGAGAGTTGGGCCCAGGATGGACCCCTGTGGGACTCCAGCATTAATACTGTGGGCCTCTGATTTCTGCCCATCAACTACTACTCTTTTGAACCTATTGGAGAAAAATGATTTAATAATTGAGAAAACATTTCCAGTAATACCGTAGCTGGAAATCTTGTGAAGTAGGCCCTTATGCCATACCTTATCGAAGGCCTTCGATATGTCAAGAGCAATTGCCCTGGAAAGGAAACCTTTGTCAAGAGATTCACTAATCCTATGTGATATAACTGTTAGCACATCTGCTGTAGATCTTGTGAAGTAGACCCTTATGCCATACCTTATCAAAGGCCTTCGATATGTCAAGAGCAATTTCCCTGGAAAGGAAACCTTTGTCAAGAGATTCACTAATCCTATGTGATATAAATGTTAGCACATCTGCTGTAGATCTTGCAGAGCGGAAACCATATTGCATGCCACTAAGAAGGTTGTTTCTGTTGAGGTGGTTGACTACTTCTTTATTTAATATGGATTCCAACAACTTACTCATGGCACACAGGAGACTTATTGGTCTATACTGAGAGGGAGATTACTTTTCACCTGAATTCTTAAATACAGGGCATACTGATGAGGTTTTCCAGGGTGTTGGAAAGCACTTCTCCTTAAGGCAACGCTTAAACAGTTTTGTAAGTATGGGGGCAAGTTCTGGTTGGAGCTTTTTCAGCACTATAACTGGAATGCCATCAGGGCCAGTTGCTTTACTGGAATCAAGGTTGTTGATTAGTTTGGCGACTTCACGCACAGATATTTGCATGTTGCATAGCATGTTGTCTGTTATAGGAGGAAATACAGTGAGTTGATGGTCATTGTCGCATAGGGTAGAATTAGCTGCAAAGTTCTTGGCAAATAGTCTGGCCTTGTCTGATGCTGACGAGATGACCTCAGTCCATTGATGATAGTTGAGATAGAACGCACATTTCTGTTCAAGATCCTGTTTGCTATTTGCCAAAACTGGTGGGAACCAAGCCGCTGCTCAGCTACTTTGGATTTAACAGACTGAGCATATAGCTCTCTTGCATGTTTTATTACTCTTTTACAGTGGTTGCTGGCAGTCCTGAACGCAGCTTTAGTCTCAGTACATCTATTACGTTGGTAGCTATGGAAAAAGTGATTTCTGTGCGCGATGGCAGCAACACATTTAGGGGAGAACCATGGCTGGCTGTTAGGTTTTTGTTGGAATTTTTTGGATGGTATGAATCGGTCTATGCCTATAATTAACCATTCGGTCAGCTCTGATACTATAGAGGACACATCCTTTTTAAACATCGAATGCAGAGGTAGGTCAGATATGAATATACGGAAGCTATCCCAGTCAGCCATAGAGTATCAATATACAGTACGATGGAGAGGTACATCTGAAGACTTAGTACATTTCATTTTTATCTTAACTACTACAACAGAGTTGTCAGAGGATCCCAGAGGAGATAGAACGGAACATGAACACAGCTCAGGGGAAGTTGTGAGGAAAAGGTCTAGAAGGCTTGCATATTGACCGGGTGTATCGGGCACACGGGTGGGTTCGTGAACAATCTGAGTGAGGTCATAGGCAATGGCAAAATCATGACAAAACCTCATCTCGTCGTCGGTTTTATTTGAGTGGGTCAGCCATTCCACATTATGGACATTGAAGTCATCGCAAATGTGAATGTTAGCTGAAGGATGAGCAGACAGGATGTGGTCAATTTTCTCAGATATGCTCTTAAAGATAGTAACTCCACTGTTGTGGGGGCGATAGAGGGCAAATATAAATGCAGTAGTGTAAGCTAGTTCAACCCTAAAGCACATATAAGGTAAATTAGGGTCTTCTCTGGATATATCCCTACCACATGGAAAGCCATCTTTGATGTAGGCACATATTCCATGCCCATAGCGATCTTCGGGGTCAGATTTAGATGTTAAGTTGGAGTATCCTTTAATTATGAATTCGTTTAGAGAAGTGGTTGGCCCTATGCCAGTTTCACTTAGAAAGAATATGTCCGGTTTCGTCTCCTGTAATTGTGTTTCAACCTCTGGAAGGTTGGAACGTAGACCCCTGATGTTGGAGAAGGAGACCTGGTAGTAGGGGTCTACGTTGGTGGATGGGGTTCTAGGTTTATTCGTATTTCTTTTTTGGAGATATGTCATGATTGAGGTTCTGGGGATTTGCGGAGCAGGTCGGTAGACTTGGTTGGAGCAGGACAGAGAGGGAAAATAAGAGAGAAAAAGACAAGAAAATTTTTTTTCTTTTTGTGGCACATGATAAGGTAAAGCCATAACAATTACCCACTAGTATGGCATCAAAAGGCCCTACCAGAAACTACTGTATGGTCCAGAATCCATTCACCAAATGGCAATACAGCAGCCCTGGTACTTTGCACCTGCTGATAGGACAGCCTCCTTAGTGGTTAATCCAAGGTTCGGGTTCCTGACTATCAGGCGGGTAATGTCAGCCCAGATGAAACGTTTACCTCCAGCACCCTTACTAGTGACATGACCACAAGGATAGACATAGAAACAGAAATTTTCCGACATCTCAGGCTACTCTTTACAAAGTACTACCGACCTAGAAAGCAGCTTTTTCTTCACCATTTGTCAGAAAAATCACTCATTGGAAATGGGGACTGAAGGACAAAAAAGGAGAAGCGAGAGTTACTGGAGCTGCCGATAACACATCCACATGCATTATCTACTCTCCATTGAAAAAAATAAATAAATAAAATAAAATAAAATAAATAAATAAACTAAAATAAAAAATTAAAAAAAAGGTGAGAAGGACTTATTAATATCTACTTAGTATAAGTCCTTTACCCATTCCCGGCTTGGGATAGTACTTGAAAATAGTCTCCTCTCCCATGTTAATGTATGGATACTTTGTCTTTATCTAGGTCGAGCTGGGATGTAATGGAACTTTTATCAAATTGGAAAAGTCTGGTTATTTTTAACTCGTTTAAAAAGCTGGTTAAGAAGTAATACCTTTAGGGTTTTGTATCAACTTTAGCTAGAAGTAATGCATACTTAAGAAAAATAAATAAATAAATAAATAAAAATACAAAAAAGCCGCATGTTTTTGAGTTCACATAATATAATTTGGGAAATGTTCAGTTTCATGGGAGACTTTTTTTTTTCGTTTTAAATATAAGAAAAAAAAATATTGGTTAATAATAGTATTTTTTACAAAAACATTTAGGAGAAAGATAAGAAAACAAGACAAATATTACTATAAAATATTACTATTACTACTACTTAATTACAAGTATTAATTAAACTACAAAAAAAAGGCAGTAATAATAATGTTAAATGTCTCCTTGAGTTCAATTCAATTTAAAATCCAATATGGCGACTGTAATTCTCTTCAAAATAGTTTACATACCATCAACACTTCTTCAAAAGTAATTCCTACTTACGTAAAACAGTCAGTTTACCAATAATTAGGTTAGATATGATTTACCAAGTATTCATCAACATACTGTTACTTAAAGAGAATAACTCGAATAATTGTTTGTCTGAGCCCCAATCTATGCCCCCCCCCCTGCTAAACTTTCACAAAAAATACACTCAACTAGCTACAACCACTATCAACAATTTCCCCCACTCTCTATCTGTGCCTCAGTCTAAACGCAGATTCCATAAACAAAGTTTCTCTCCCAGAACTGCCCGCTCGTGGAACAGTGTTCTACTGGTCTGCTTCCTGGCCGATTACAACATGGTAGCCTTTAAGTCCAATGAAACAATTTCTTGAGTCGTTCCCTTAAATAATTCAAATTATACCCAATCTACATCGTTAACAATTACTACACTACCGCCTTACATTCATTAAACCTCATCCTTGAGTGGCCTTATGGCATTGATAAATGATGACTCCCTTGTAAAACAACTCATAATAAACATTAATAAACTGATGGGTAAGAGGTAAAAATGTGGTAAATACATAGAACTTGCCGGAGACCTGAAGGGAATAGGAAACATGAAAAAAAGCTACTGGCATGCCATTAATTGTAAGAACTCTATAGAGTTCCAAAAAAAATTTTTTTTAAATGACTAGGTGAAATTGGAATCAAAGAGAAGACGGACACTGATTAAAACAGGCAACATATTAAAAAAATGCTTGATTATGGAAGCCAACCAACATATCCAGGTGGCCATTGACCGATCACAGATAAGTTAAAATATAATGAGGAAAAGGGTGGCTGGTTACTTTTAATGCATCTAAAACAAAGCTTCTCTCTTTCCATCATCAATGCTCTGATCCCCATCTGGCATCAATTGAAATGAATGGCTTTCAGCTTCGAGAGGCTCCATGTTTTAACAAGCTTCTGGGTCTGACCTTTACTTCTGATCTGAAATGGAACACATACATCAAATCCGTTGCCAAGGTTACTGAAAAAATGGTGGGATTATTCTACCCTCCAGTAGATATCTAATTGCTGATGCAATTCTCTACCTGTATAAAAGCCAAGTACGTCCAAGGATGGAGTACTGTTACCACATGTGGGCAGGAGCTTCTAGAAATACTTTATCCTGCCTTGCCAGAGTTCAAAATAAGTTTTTAATTAACCAAATGAAAATTAATTAACCAATGAAAAACAAAAACCACTTTATAAATTGTTCAAAACCAGTTAGATTAATTTTCCCCTTACGATGAATCCTGAAGGATTGGAAAGTATTCGGACTTATGATAAACATGGTGATTACATCAGCCAGTTCCCGCCAGAAGTGAAGACTGTTATTCGGAAGTTAGAAAGAATAGAAAATAGAATTAATAAACAAAAAATGCCTATTTTATTTAATGAAATATGCCATAGAGAAAAAAATGCTGCCTAAATATATATATTGTTTAATATATATCGATTGATCTATACAAACAGATTTACGTTTGTTTCAAGTATATATATATATATATATATATATATATATATATATATATATATATATATATATATATATATATATATATATAGTAATTTATAAAATATATATGGCGATTAAGCTACACTGACGTCCAGGAAGTTTGTTATTTTTATGTTAGCTGATACATCTGCTTTTAGGCCTATTTTTTTCATTTCCTTGTGTATGATTTTCTTAAAGTTATCTCCCTTGACTTTGTTGGAGTTTTTTATTATAGCTAGTCCGTCATCTCTATATAGGCCGATATCCGTAGTATCGAATATGCTTGTGAGGGTATATAGAATGGACGTCACGTTAAACTTAGATAAAAACACATATGAACCATACTTAAAAGATAACGCTACTCCAATTTACGTAAACCCTAAGTCCAACCACCCACCATCAATTATAAAACACATTCCTAACTCGATCGTAAGTAGACTCAGTAATAACTCAAGCGATGAAAATGCATTTAACAGGTCAACCAATATCTACGAAACAGTCTTAAAAAATAGTGGATACAAAAATATCGATATCAAATATAAGCAACAAAACACCAACAACTATAATAAAATTAAAAATAGAAGAAAAAGAACTATAATTTGGTATACGGCCCCATACAATCAAATGTTAAAACAAAACTTGGCAAGAAATTTCTAGATCTTATTGAAAAGCACTTTCCCGCAACCAACCCCTTACACAAAATCTTCAATAAAAATACCTTGAAGTTATCTTACAGTTGTTGCGAAAATTTAGAGATGATAATTAAAGCACATAATAACAAAATACTAAATGAAAACAATGTAAACAACAACAAAATAAACAATAAAAAAGTAGACACCATGACAAAAATAAAACCAACACTAGCAGAAATAATAATAATAATAATAATAATAATAATAATAATAATAATAATAATAATAATAATAATAATAATAATAATAACAATAATAATAACAAACCAACCCCGGACAAGAACAACCAAACCATAAATAAAAATACTAATAACGAACAAGATAAATGCAACTGTAGACACCGCACAATTTGCCCAGTTCAAAATAAATGTCTAACAAAAAGTGTAGTTTATCAAGCAACAATATTTGCGAAAGAAAACCCGAATAACAAGAAATATTACGTAGGCATGACTTCCTTAGATTTTAAAACCCGATACTATGACCACAAAAGTACATTCAAAAATAAAAAACACCGTATAAAAACAACACTAGCGAATAAATACTGGGAACTCAAAGAAAGCGGACATTCGCCGGTAGTCGAATGGAAAATAATAAGACAAATGTGCAGACATTTAGACGACCCATGTAAATTATGCCTCAATGAAAAATTTGTTATCCTGTACTTTAAAGAATCCCAAAATCTATTAAACTGTAGACCAGAAATAGCAAACAACTATGTTCACAAAATAAAACTTACTCTAGGATAGCGATACAAAATAGCTTTAAAACTAACGAAAACAATAG